>NW_010115446.1:0-6258 GCF_000699245.1 Pterocles gutturalis
CTGTGATTCTGTGATTCTGTGATCTCATCCAAAGCCCGGCTCAATGCAAGGCTACTTGCATCAGATTCCTTGTCCAGACAAGTTTGAGTATCTCCTAGGGCAGAGGTTCCAAAATTTCTCTGGGGAACTTGTTTCAGTGTTTGACCTCAGTCACCGTGAGCTTTTGTTTTCTGGTATCTCATCTCATCCCTTGTTGCAAATTGTGTCTGTGGCCCATGTGCTGTCTCTGTGCACTGCAAATATCTATTCTCCAGGCTGTACATGGCTGACTGCCTCTGTTGGATGGGTGAAGTGCTGACTCATGTGCAACTGTTTGTGCAGTTGTCTCATCTCACAAAATATGTGATGAATTTCCACATTTGGAGAAGGAGGGGAACATGTTCATTTCCCTTCTACTATTCTCACTTTCACAGCTCGCTAAAAGACAAGACTAATGCAGAGAAAACACAGTTACTCACAAAATACTTATATATTTATTTATTCATGCCACAGAACCTACAGTAAATCTGTTTGAATTCTTCATAGTTGAAAACTTATTCCAAAGAACCATTTGTTTTCCTCTTCAACGAGTGGGAATTTAAGACACAATTTCAGGTGGATTCAATAAAATATTATATTTCTATGTGTAAAATCAGTCAATTTGTCACACAGGTATAAGCTTTCATGCATAGTTTGGACAGATTAGAACTGGAAGTAAGGAGCATGTTTTTGCTACAAATCACCATTATGTTTTGAATAAATAAGAGAGAACTATCTTGATATGTTTCGGAACTTCCCACATCATAAGTAAAAGCCATTCTCAGAAGTGGTCTAGTTAACTGAAAGGTCTTATGGCATATGTTCTGTGAGCACATCTGCAGAAATCTGTTCCGTACCTGGTACCTGAAAAATATTTAAAAAAAGAAGATGGAGAAGAGAGAAGAGAAGGAAATATAGTAGTCATTATCTACCTTCTAAAAAATACATTGAAATTATGGGTGCAAGATTCCACTCAAGCAGTGTAACAGTGTTACTTTAATTTTAATTGCTCTTACAATTTATTTTTCTTTAATGGATTTCTAATTAATCGATTTCTATATATGAATTTGTATCTCATTGTATGTAAATAGTTGCACCAAAAAAAAAAAAAAAAAAAAAAATTGGGTCCTACTGTCTGTAGAGAACAGAAAATTAGACCCTGAGGTGAAGCAGCTCATCATTATGGAATTAAATTAAGTCTGTTCATTAAACCTTCGTATTGTGGTTGGGCTTTTTTGGAGGCATGAAGTAGTCTGATTTAGTTACATTACAGCAGTGAGGGGAAGTACATTTAAGGGAAAGGGAATGGCCTGTTCTCTCCTGAACAATTGCAATATACACATTTTAGTGACTAATAATAAAAAACAAGTCACACAGTTATAAAATAGACATAATATTTCTCCATGAGCTTTTGGTGATAACAATTTCAAAAGCAAAATTTTATTGACTTCTCAGGTTTCTACAAGAGATCTTGAGCTGGTCCTATCTGTCTCTCTGTTGCCAACACCACAGCCATTTGAAGAATGCAAAGATCTGCCATTCGGAGGTCTTTCATGGTTCACATGCACTACAGAGTGCTGAGTCCATGAGTGTCACTCCAGACTCCTCTTAGTATCTCTTTTTCTTCTCTCCCCACACCCCTTCCTCCCTCTCTAATATTCTTGCTGTATCTCCTCCTCTTCACTTCCCTATTTTCACAGGGAAAGCTGTGAAGCTTCACAGGAATTAAACTGTGTGTTAAATATTTATTACCCAGCTGATAACTGCAAGAGAAGCATATCGTTTTACCTGAGTATCTCTAAAAGTCCCTCTAGTCGTTAAAGTCAAAAGTTGTTCCTTTTGCGGGTAGTTTCTGTCTACAATTCAAGTAAGAGGTAAGAGATATTGCTGATAAAATGCACAGTTCTGTGTCGTCTGCTGGCTAAAGCCATGCAGTGCAGAAGGGCTTTTTCCTTACAACTTTGCTGCCATGGCTGACTTACAAATTACTTTGTTATAATGGTCCTGCATGTGGAAGAAGAACATAAGCTGACTTAACCTGCCTCATAAGGCTAAACTTCCACCAGAGATGAGGATGAAGCCAAAAGACTCAGGCCCACTTGTCACCAATGGAAAATTTGGACCAAGGTCTTTCAGAAGTGCAAGGATACTTTTCACCAATGGTGGCGACTAACACCTTTCTTACATAATTTTGTTTGTTTAGCCATGTGTTGGTCTGCGTCAACACAGATTGACAAAGTCATAGAATTTTATTGGACAATGTGAAAACTAATTTGCAAATTTTATTGCAGTCCATCATTGCCTGCGTTCACAGTCCAGAGGCCTTCTATTGTTGTGAGTAACACTTGGGAGAAATTTCTGGCTATGGTCAGTGTAGAGGGTGCAGTCTTCCACCTACAGGTGTTCTTTTCTAATTGCTTCCATTAGTTTCTCTTTATAGCAGGGCTTCACCGCCTGATGAATGTAGTGCTTCAGCAAATACCAGACCAGATCTATCAGCTCCAGTGTGTGACGTGATAATCAAAGTACACTCATCAAACCCAGCTTTAGTAACACACTAATCAAATGTACAGAACTTATTTCCCAATAAAATAGTTATTATACCACATGCAGTATTTTAAATAGAAAATGCTATTGGTGCAGAACTTGTGGCAAATACAAGTGCTTGCCTTTGTAAATATGCTGACAAGTGAAGGCATGATTCCTGTGGGAAGTAAAGAAACTTCTGACCTGATCGAGAACATTCTTGTTCATCAAATCTGTGTCTATCTTGGATCAGAATCACTGGTATTTTAGCAAAAATAAGAGTTCATTTTGATTCCTCTTAATTTCCATACTCACTGAAGTATTAGCATAGATATCAGTGCAAATTAGATTTTTGCTTGCATCTTGCATTCTGGATTATCTGAATTTTGTGGGACTGCAGAGAGGTAAATAAAGACAATATGCCTTTCAGGCCTTTTACTCAAACAGAAAGAATATAACTTGATTTTTTTTTCAGATCTGAGTTTACATTTGCAGAAATTACATTTAAAAATAACAACAAATGTCCAGTGTCTTCTTACTTAGGAACTGAAGAAATTAAGTTGATAATTCTTAAAGACAAAAAGCCCAGGGAACCACTGTATGCCTTTTTAGTGTCCTTCCCTGGAAATGTAGTTTGACCAAAATTACAATCACGTAACTCCAAAGCTGCAAGCAAATTCTTCAGAAGTTTCTTTCTGCTATGGCATTACTTTAAAAATGTTCTTCAGTGCTGATTTTCCACTAAAAATAAAGAATTCTTTTGAGTTATTCCATTGTGCCTTAAAAAGGTAGGTGTTGTCTTTCCTAAAATAATTGATTTGTGTTTCTGAAATAAATTGCTCACTGCCATTGTCTTTTTGCATTTGTTCTCTCCCAGTGTCTTTTTCTCCATGGCAACACAGAAGTTGATAATAATGTACAACACTTAATAGCAGAAGTATTCAGAGGGGAGAAGTGTAAAGTACAAGAAGTGTAGAAACCTGTGCCCAGAGCTGCACACTAGCTTTCTAAGTTTTACAAAATTTAACTTTTTTTTTCTACTCAGTTCACATTTGTCTCATTCTCCAAAAAGGCTGGGTCTCATTGGTTTTATCTGTCATTTACTATACCCTTCTTCTCTTCTCTTTATTGCTTCCTCAGAGTGCAAAACACTTCCTCAAGCTCATGCTTTCTTGTTTGATGTTTCAGTACTAACTGTCAGAGGAGAGAATCATGAGGCTGCTAACCTGATCTCAAAGGTAAATTTCAATACAATTGATATCACTGGAGGCTTGCAAGTGGAAATGGAACCAATCAGCAGTATAATCATGAAAACACAACAGCTAGTCTCTGCTTCACAAGCGTTTTTTAGGACAAAACAATATTTCTCTGGAACAAGTTCATCTAAGCCGTGTATTGGTTTTCTGGCAAACTCCCAGCTAACTATTTGTCTGCCTGAACTGACTCTGTTGCTGGGAGAATTCTTTGCACGAAGAACAAACAGAAATTATCTTTTTCAGTCAATGTCATTTTGTCTCTTTGCTTTAGAGGCCAAATGAGAGAATGAAAGGCCTTTCAGATCCTTCATTTGTTTCAGCTAGAGTACATAGAAGTGCCCAAAAATCCTCTTAGGCTGATGCCTTTCCCTGTTACCTGATGCGAGTGGGCCATCTTGTTCATTGTGCTATTACGGTGCCTGTACTTTTTTGACCATGTTGCTTGTACCTCAGCATCTCACAACTGCGCTGGCCAAATGCTTAGCCAAGTGAAAAGCCAAATTGGTCTGGAGAACTCATAAAACACAGTTCATGACTACATTCTTCTGATAACTGCAGTAAATTCAAATAATCCGTATTTTCTTTTGGTGTCCCAGAAAGAATGTAAATATCAGCACGATGATACGAATTTGTAATATTTGTTACACACACTCTCTCTCTCTCCCCTCTTTGTTTTTGGGCATGCATCCAACAGAACAATATGTGTCACTGAAGTTTAGAACTATTTGCTTAATCCTACCTTCTGGCATGCTCACCTGTGAGTCACAGACACAGTTACCGCTGGGATAGATAGATTCTCCAGAGTGCAAACTCCGGCTTCAAACTTGCTCTCCCCTAAACTACCTGTCAGGGACAAGGATTTTCTGTCCAAAAAGGTTAGGCACTGAAATACTCATCATTGGAAAATGGGGGGTTTATAAACATTTTAAAGGATGATTTTGGTAAAATTTTGCACTGTGACATTTTTCAGTCCAGAGTATTTATATTTCTGGTACCAAAACCAGCTTTTCAAAAACCAATCTTCATTTCAGCTAGTGAAATCAATTATTCATAGACTTTCATTGCATAGTGAAGTTGTCTAGCTGTGTTTGGGTCCAGTGCTTGTAAGCTCGTCTGCTTCTTCACTCACATTTGAATTTTTGCTCATTCGCTTCCCCAGATCTCTGATCCTTAGAAAGAGCACATTTTGAGAACAAAGAAGTATTTACTGCAAAGAGTTAAAACAGCAAACAAAGCCGAACTAGGAAACAGTACTCCACACTGTTCTTCCCAGCTCAAAAGAAAGGGGGATTTGTCACATGAAGGATCCCTTTGTGGGAGCTGCTGGCTTCATGGGTGTAGACTGGGTGAATATACAGTGCTTTGGGGCAGCGTATAGAGGAGACTTGATGCTAGTTTAAAGTTGATGGACTGTTGGGGTAGGGTGGGTGACACCTCCTCCCACCACTGGCAGTCTTACTGGCATGGCTATGAATTTGCCCTTTTTATGCCAGAAGCCATGATCTCATCTTTGTTAGGTATTGGAAGCAGTCAAAGTTGAAAACACTCCTACAGTTTTGAGGACGCGAGGATATTATTCTACTGCTAGGCTACAGCTAGTTATGCTGCACTGCTCTCACTTACTACCTCCTGTGCCGCCACCTGCCAGACCCAGCCCGCCTCATCCGAGCGCCGTCTGGCATTGCTGGAGCGTGAGGGGCACGGCCTCCCCGTGAAGGTGGAGTATGTTGGCACCGCAGGCCAACAACCCTTCATTCTTCAATATGGCTGGTGCCCAGGGTCAGGGCAGGAGAAGTCGTGGGTTTTTGTTTTTGGGTTTGTTTGGTTTTTTTTTGTTTTTTTTTTTCTGGTCCAAGTAGCTCAAACAAAAGCCACTTATTGCACATATGAGGAGCCTAACAGCTCTCCCTGAAAGCAATGCTAAGATTGTATGGCCAGTCTCTGATGCACCGTTGGATCAGGGAATGTTGCCTTCACCTGGCAGTTTAAGAATTTAGACACTGAACCTGTCTTAAGATACAGTATAAATTCAATGTCCTTTTGTTGAAACCATGGAGTTGCTTCCATGACTTCTGCATTTGCTTCCTTATTTTCAGTCCTTACGCCTGGTAACAAATGCTCCAACACGTCTGAGCTTTTTTTGTCCTTTTCTAGGACAACCCTCCTGCCCCCCCTCCACAGTCAGGGTAAAGAAGAGGCACGCCATGGCTCAGGCACGAGCTTCCGTGGAAGAGCAGCGCGGGCGATGGCATGGCAGCTTGTGGCGTTATGGTATGTAGCCCATACAACTGCAGAGAGGCAGATTGGCTGGCCCGAGCAGAGTCTCTTCTACCGAGGTGGGCTACCACTGACTCACTGAAGTGGGGACCTGTAGGCTGTCCCTGTTCCTCCATTCACCCCCGTCACTTGCTGCCGTGGCTGCAGTCCAGATGGACACTGTGTTACGCAGGCTGGAGAT
>NW_010115446.1:6268-11366 GCF_000699245.1 Pterocles gutturalis
GTCAGGACTGTGGAGCCCATTTTTCTGAGGAAGCAGCTTTCAGATATTTGGGGTTGTGCCAGGTCCTGATGTCCAGAAAATCCTGAGTTTAAACACGTTCCTTAAAAACAGTACTGCCTGCACCTTTCTGTCTCAGGCTCCAAATGTTGCCCTAAGAGTAAGGGCACCTGGTTTGTCAGAGGTTTCTGTAGGTTCACATGTGGCTTTTGTTTTAAGATATATTATTTCATTAGAATGTAAAATAATCTGCCCAGGGGATGTGAGATATTGTTGGACTACAACCAAGTATTGGCTTGTAGCCTTCTAAACCAGGGTGCTAAGAAATAAATCCTAAATAGAAATTGATAAACAGTTTATGTTGAAAATTTATTCAACAGATTTCACCCTTCTTTTCTAAGAGTTTTCCTCAAAACAGTTGATGTTTTCTATCTTTGTTCTGCACATGAAATGCTGTATGCTGATGCTGTAAACAGCCAAAGTTGTTTACTTAATTGCAAATTTTTGAAATGTGTTTTGCTTCTTTAGGGACTCCTATATTAGATTGCATTATTCCTTCTCTCTGGCTAGATGATAAAAAAATTCATAGACAAAAAGGACATCAATTATAACTGGTTTCCTTTAGGTGTTGTCTTAATACCAGTACTCATATATAAAGCAATGACCAAAGAATGTGGATAGGGAAAACATACTATAAAGCGATTGTAAAATGACTAAGCAAGCACTGATTTTTAACATCATAGAGTTTACAGTCCTTCAGCACTTCTGCAACTGGTGGTATTTAAGGCAGCTTGCTGCATCCACTGACACTTCATTGACTTTAAAGGAGCTCCCCATGGGAATGGCAGTCTTCTTATATTCTGCCAGTTATAAGGTTGGGAGAAAAAGACAGAGGGATGAGACATAATGTGCAAGTAAGGTTGATGGACACAAATTACCCCAAACCCACAAATTAACCTAGCCAACCCTGCGCAATATGATGTGTTCAAATCTGCATTTGATGCATCAGTGTGAGAAGCAATGTGAGCTTGTGCCCTTTACAAACTGAAACTGAACTACAATGGTGTGAAGGAATACATAAAGGAATTAGCTTTGACCTTAATTGAATTGTAGCGTGATCATATTTACGGTTACAGAAGCACCTTGTTTTTAATTAGAAGCTATCAGAAGGAATTCAAACTTCAGAGTTTGGAAAGATAGTCACAGAGTATTGGGTTGAAAGTGCTGACATTGTCTCAAAAAATTCAGAAATTTTTAAAAAGAACATCATTACCCTCTTCTTATCAGCACTCATTATGCTTGAGGAAAAGTTTCTGTCTACATCCAGAAATCTGCCATACTATGCTCCTGTAATTTCATCTTTACAATTAGTTTTCAACAGAGTGTCAGCAGAAGAATGCCAGTTGAAAATAATTAAGCAGAGGGAGTCTATTTTTTACACGACAAAATATTTTTATTTTTTCATTTCCTCACTTACCCACACTATTTGTCTCTTTCCATCATCTGTTTTGTCTCTTCAGAAAGCCAGGCTGTGAGGCGTCTGTGGCAGGAACCCATTTTTCATTATCTGTGCAGGTAGGTACTCTAATATAAATAAATTAAAAAAATCTTTGTCACTCCTCAGACAATAAAACATTTAGTGTAAGTAAGTGATGAGACTACCACTTGGGTGTAAACATGTTACGTTGAAGTTCCAGCTACAGATCATTTAGATTGATCTAGAAACTCCATGAAGAAACTACCACAGACTTTGTACATGCTGCATTGAAAACGTCCCCCAGCAAGCCTCCTGTTGTGGATTGCCCGGCAAAAAGACCCAACAACCCCAAAAGAGAACAGGACTGTTGTTTTCTGACAACACTAACGGTAACAGCATAGTTACCTGCACATCTGACTACCTCAGAAGGGATTTATAACTTTATGTGTGACTACCTCAAATATCTTGAAATTTAGGTTGTTAATCAAAAATATTTTGGTTTCAAGCTTAATCTCTTGAGATGTTAAAAGAAGGTACTAAATTCATGTAATTAACTAAGTAAATAAGTAAACCAAGCTATTATATAAGAAACCTTAACTAAAACAGATTTCTGAGGGATTTGACAGATTACAAGCTGCTAACACTGTAATAACCACTGTTAAAATCTGTAATCTCATTAACATCAAAGAATTAGAACCAAACTGAAAAAAAACCCTGTAAAATTATTAAAAAAAAAAAAAAGAATCCTTTTTAGTGTAGCCTCCACAGGTGTTGAGAAATCTAAGATGGAATGAAGGAGAACAAGAAGGTTTCAGAAGAGGATGACGAAATGAAAGCTGTGATGAAGTATCTACTGCCTTCCTTTCAAGGACTTCCAATTGAAGATCTCACATTTACCAGTAATGTTTGTTAGGAGTGCTCTGTCATGGGGTCAGGGGGTGTATCCAAATGTTGCATAACAGTAATAATAAGAGAAGACAGAATGGTGGAGCTCATAATTTTTTCCATTGTTAAAAAACCTGCATATCTGTCCAGTGATTTTTACATCAAACAATTGTTTTAGCATGTTCTTGTTCAGGTAAAATTTTCCTAAAAGGTTAGAGGCACAAAATCATCATTTTTGTACTGATGGTTTTATCCAAGGTAAAGGGAGCTGGTGAGCTTAACTACATTGTGTATCTTGATTATTGTTAGTTTTGTAGACAGCATTGTAAGATTTTTGATGAAGATAATATTATCAAGTAGTTTTATGCCTTTTTGTCACCATGATATTTTTACAAGATTTTGAAGATATACTATTTATACAATTAAAAAAAGGGGAGGTTTGTATTCAATGTAAGCAGCCCTAATGCACAGGCTCAAGAGAAAGCCTAAATGTGGCAATTTAGCACAAAACATAGGAATTCTTTTTACATTGCAACATTACAAGCAGCATCTTGTCAAAAACCAGGATGGGAAGGTGAATAAATTCTTCTATGTCAACACCATGGAAGAAAGAAGCTGAAAATAGATAAGAAAATACAGATAAATAATTTCCTACTGTTTGCAGCAAGAGCTATGACACAGAAAACTCTCTCCAGGAGGTGGGCTTTAAGCATTTTAGTGCTGTGAAGTCAAAACCATCAAGCTCATAGTCAGGGCGTGCAGGGCATGGTAGAATGCTAGAGCTATGCCAGTGGGAGCAGGCAACAATTCTGCCCTAGCTCCAGTTTCTGTGATCATTTTAGTGTGTAATCCTGTTTAGAGTATGTTATGATAATGTAATCTGGAACATACAAAAGGCTGGATGATAGCTGATGATCATCTCTGAAAGACAAAGTTGGTAACTATCTGTAAATATATGTTTCTAAATGTGGAAAAAAACCCCCAATAACGGACCTGTTCACAGCAGCTAACTGGTTTTCAAAGAACTTAAGTAGTTCTTAGATTGTAAATCTGATAATCTAATATTTTGTTGAAAAATTAAATCAAAATGTTAGGTGAGATATTTTTGAAGTAAACAGAGTCCAGCCCTGTGATCCTCCAACATTTGCGAAAGCTGGCACCTGACTGTGGAAAAGAATACTTAAACACCAGAAAAGAGGTAAAATAACTAAATTCAGATAAATGGCATGCTTCAGATTAAGACTGAGGTAGTGTCAGGTCATAGATAAGAAATACACATTTTATATTGACAGCAGAAATGCAACAGCAAGGTTATTACAAACAAGACAGGAGAATATTCATACAGTTAATTATGACTGCTGTTGCAAAGATGTTAACTTTCTGGTCCTTCATCTATTTAGACTTTTTAAAGTCGAGGTCCTATGAAGGTTAAGCAGAGAGAGGGAGAACAGGGTTTCATAGGACAACCCCAGAGGGGGCCTTTGATCAATAATTCCAGTGGGTCTTCTGGGTCTAGAGTAGGAACAGTAGAAAAGCTGCAAAGGCAATATAAACAGCAGGTAGGTTAACAGGACCTGGTGGGGAGGGTTACCAAAACTTGCTCTCAGATTTAAAAGAACAAGAATGAACACCTGGCAGTTCTGTAGAGAAAATGACACTAGTAAGCAACCCAGTATATGCAATCTCCTGCTTAACAGCAGACTGAATATAGTCTGAAGTTTTTGTCTCTCTGAATTGGCTATCAGAATTGAAGGTGCTACCAAAGCCACCTTTTTGACACTGTTTCAATAATCTTCTGTTTATAGTTATCTGCAGAATACATGGCTCTGCATACAGGGGTCTAATTAAGGGGAACAAAAATGGAACTCTTGCTCTCTGTTGGGATATGCTCATCCTTCAATAGGTGCAAAAAGGAAGCCAGATTCCCAAGATCAGGTGGTTTGGTCCAATGAACACACTGTAGTAAGCTCTTCCAACCCCAAACCATACAATATTTGAGGCTTGCTGTGGCTTTGCTCCAAATCAGGGAGGTGATAGCAACTGCTTCACTCATGCCACCAAGGTCCCTGCGTAGCCCTTGTTGCATTGTGGCCCATAGGAAGATCAATGTTATCCTTCCCTCCCCAAGTCAGTCTGGACCAAGTATCAATGCTTCTGGGTCAGCTACAACATCTGAAGGTATGGGTGCTGTCTTTTTGCTCAAGCAGGGGAAGGCTTATTTTCATCAATCCAGCACTGCTGGGTTCAGTTCCTGTAGTTAGGGTGCTATTATGCTACAACTGTATCTTCCAGTAGGACAGATGGGCAATATCAACAAGGCCCCTTTGAAAACAATTAGGAACCATTTTTGAGCAGAGTCCAGTGTGCCCACCATCATGGTAAAGTAGTCAGTCTATCTTGGGTATTATTCCTGCTAGACTGATACAAAGGGAGAGAGAAGGAAAGAAAAAATAATTCATAAACAACATGGGTCTCAGATGTATTAAAAGCAGAGCATGCATTTAAAAAAACCCCCGAACTGGACACTATTCAGGCAGTGTTCTGCTATTTTGACACACCATGTGGACCCTGGTGTAAAAAGAAAAAAATAATAATGCATATGTGTGGTAATAATCTGCACATGACTGGTTGCTGTAATGTACACTGCTGTACTGCCAGCAGGGAAGTGAGTGATTGCCTCTCGCCCACACAATGGACGCTGGCTTTGCCTCACATGGTTTTTTAGCAGGAGAAAAAATA
>NW_010115446.1:11397-23612 GCF_000699245.1 Pterocles gutturalis
AGAGGAGGGGAAAAAAGGAATGAAAACCACTGCCTGACCCCCCTGCCTCCCAGCCCTGGAGGCTTGATTAAGTAGTTAATAACAAGTTTTTTTTGTTTTTGTTTTGGTTTTTTTTTTTTTTTTTTTTAAATTTTAGATGGGCTACGGTGCCCACAGAACTTGCTGAGTGAGAGACAAAAGTCAACTACCCACCTTTTGCTTTTGTCTCTGTGTCTTTTAGCCTAGGTAGTGAGACATATGCCACAGGAGCTGTGCTCATCAGGAAAGTTTTTATTTGTTTTGCTAGTCTGATGATTCATCCAGAGCAGTCTGATATTAAAATGAATCTGTCAGGAACAAGAGTGTGGTGCTTCAGTTCTTGCTCAGGCCTGATGACATTGATTTGTGAGCATACTGCTTGACTATGGGATGTGTGACAGATAAATTTTATCAAAATTAAGGCACAATTAAACATTTCATCTTCCTAATTACTGGCTGTAGATTCAGCCTGATGACCATGTGCTGTAAGAAATCAGCGACCATTACACATTTTAATGGAGCACAGCTGTCTTACAGCTTGGTAATATTTGCACAGTGCCACAGAACTGTAATTTATGATAAAAAGAAAAAATGTGTATTGGCTCTTTTTTGCCAAAATAGATTAAGGATTCATATACTTTAATGAGATTTGGACCTAGCCTTGGATTATCGTTATAAATGATTTATGTGCATGTTGGTGGACTCTTGTAGTTTTGAGTTGATTTGTGTTTTGGTCGACCAATATGTAATTCAGTATTTCCTTGTGTGCCAGTATTTGCATACTTTCCCCTCTCTCAATTTCATTTCTATTTTTCCACCATAACTTAGCAAGAAAGGCAAGTAGGAAAGTTAAGAAAGCATCAAGGCATCTTTTCCAGGAGCACCCTTCACAGCAAAACCCACTCCTGAAATCTCTTCCCTGCTCCCTTGCTCTGTACACAGACCACAGAGGGGACAGGAAGGAGGGACATGGATCAGGGTCGCTCCTGCAGCCTGGAAAGCAGGGAACAGAGGAACAGATGCTACCTGAACCCCTGCTCAGGCAGAGACCTGCCCAAAAACTGCCGTATCTCAAGGCAGAGTATCAAAAACCTTCCTTTTGCTTGTCTAAAGCACAACCTACAAAAGGGTGTTTGCTCCCCTACTTGATATTTTTCCTGTTCCAGTCAGTTTTTTCCAGAAAAGGTGCTGCTTCTCTAAAGGAAAAAAATCCCAACAACGTACCCAAGATATAAGTTTCAGAACCACCTTTCTTCTCCATTTTCTTCACTAGGGTTCTTTCACAGATTATTTAGAGAGTGTGTGGAGCATGGGGAATGATGATGATAAAATTAGGTGGTTTATATATACATATATACATATATACACACATATACAATGACTGTGTTGTGTTTGTGCATGTTTTATTTTTGCACTAAACTCAGTGAACCAAGTTCGCACCAAGTTTAACTACCTCAATTTCCAAGGAGTCACACTTAAGCCCAGAGTTTGGCCCCATATGTTACAAAACCCTGAGATCCATATGTGCAGATGAAAAGAGAAACTAAATTCTAATTTTCATAATAAAAAAAGAAATCCTGTCCAAGCTTGATTTGCTTCAGTGTTCATATGCTGGAATGTTTCATACTGTACCAGGTTGCATATGCTTGCACACTAATTCTCAATTGCCGTATGCAGTTTGTGACAACCATCTGCTGAGACCTCCCTTAGAGTTCTTTCTCCCACTCAGCCCAGATGAAATAAAAATATGGACAGAAACAACTTCTGCAGGGAGATGAAAAAGTTAATAGGGGACTTGGAGTCAGACTGTGTATCTGATTCAAATTCAATTGCTCCTACAACTTATGCCCTACTTACAAAATATTCCTGAAGTGTAAAACATTAAATATAACAGAAAACTGCAAAATAAAGCCATACTTCTTTTGACAGACTTGACTGTACTAGAAAGGTAATAATAAAATATGTACGCACAGCACACATGTGTTAGCTAGCTCTCACCTACAATTCTGAAACATCAGCTTAGATTAACTGTGTATAGCACCTTATCACATTAAAGCATCCTAAAGCAGGAGGGGGATGAGTGGTGAGAAAAAGAGGGTGTGAGAGAGAAGGGCTGAAAAATCTGCTCTTGGTTTCATCACCAGAGGAGGGATTCCATTTAAGCCAATCTCATCAGGAACTCTGAGTGCCAGGTGTTGGCTGCTCCTATTCAGGCCAGAGAATCTGAAAAATCAGGTACTGTGGGTGAAGTGAACAGGTAGATGGACAAGCAATGAGCAGTGAGAGAGGAGAGAGCCATGGGGTAAGAAAGTGAAGATGGACTGTTTACTTTGAGTGTCTCCTAATCTCCAGTTTTCCATTTCACCTCATCATGTAGTAATGGGTTAAATTCCCTATCACATGAACATTTTTGAACCATAGAAAACAGGAAAGAGAGAGGGTTTAGAAGGCCAAGCAGTCAGTTCCCTGCCCCCAAGCAGGACTGGCTATACTGAGGCCATGGAGAGGAGGTGGTAGTGACGGCAAGTCAGTGTTTAGCTAATTTGTTCTTTAAAACCTACTGATACAATAAAATTGATCCAACCAGATTTTCCCTAAGATCAAATCTATGTCCATTTCTACCATTTAAAGCCTTGTGCTTCTTGCCAGAGCATCAGCTGTCATGGAAAAAGGTGGTTGTGGTAGTGATGGTGGTTTTCTCTAGCGCTGCTCGTTTGCACATTCACTGAGACCTTGGGTCGTGTGGAGCAGAGGTAAAGATGACTCCAGGTGTCTTCTGGGCAAGAAATCTATATCTACGTGCCAGTATGATGCTCATCTAGTTCATAACAGCATAACATTTTTGCCCCATGTTTGGTTTGCAAGAGGAGACTAGTGCTCTGTGAGAAGAATGGAGAATTATACTTTTTCAGGTGGAAATCATGGGTCTTGGTCTGTGTTTCTGTGATGACTTTGCTTCAGCAGGTTTTCAGTGTAAGCACAAGAGAAAACACAATCCCAGTGACGAAGCGCAACCACCCAGACTTAGAAGAGAGAGAAGGAAAAAGGGAAAGGAGGAATAATTTTACATCTGATGAAAAAAACATACCTAGAACTTATGTTTTATTGTTGGATTTTTAAAGGTAACACATCAGGGTATTTGGCAAACAGTATGCCTGGGTCAGACTGTCTCAGGTGATACCTTGGGTTTTAAAGGCTCAGTAAGTCATAAGGGATTTTTGCCCTAGAAATTGTAAGGCTGCACATATGTAAACCTTGAAGCTGAAATGGGTTTGAACTATTTTAAGAGCTTTTTAAAGGCTGGCATATTAAGTTATATATCAATCTGTCCCCCATTGGTTATTATCTTAACAGCTGCTATAAGTGTGGCCTATCGGTTTCAAATATAGGAGCAGCAGTAAATAGTGCATTATGATATTCCAGATGGAACACTTAAAATAAATTAAAATATCCATATATTTGAGAGTTTGCTACAGCACCAGTGTTATATCATCATTTTCTGTAGGTAGTGTAACAATCTCTTATCCCTACAGCATTAAAAATTTGAGGACGTGGATGAGTGGAGAACTGTTGACAACCGAATATTCAGCAAGACCTCTTGGCGGCAGAAAATGTTTCAGGGTTTGATGCATGAGTGGAAGAGAGGAAGGAGTGTACCAGGCTCCGGGATCTGTTTTTTCTTCTTCTGGGTTCTTTCTACTCATACCAACTGTTGGAAGTCTCTATGAGGCTACACGTCATTGTGAACCATCTATTGCTGACCTGTAGCAAGTTGTGCCTTGAGGAATGTCTGCTCTGGAAGGGAAATAACTAGCTTAAATGGAATTTTGGAGAAGGGCAGCTCTAATGACCCAACATTTGTAATGAAGAAAACATCCTGAATCCACCTGAAGTTCACATGGCCTTCCCATCACACAGCATAGCCAACGTGTTTTGTTTACAAAGTGAAAGGGAAGTGAAATGACGTTGACCCTTTTTCCTCTGCTGTAAAATTAGCTTGCTTTTGAGGGACCAGGGCTTGATGTGAGGTGGTTTGACTCAATAGCTGAGATGAGAAACTGGCCTGCCAAGCCCTGGATGTGACACCACATGGTTTAGTATCACACTAGTAACCACATGCAAGCCTCTGCAAATTTGCTTTTTTTCCCCCAGTTGCATTGCTTAGGATGTTGGTGTCTGGGGCAATGACTGGCTCTTGCAATGTGCTCACACCATTACACAGACAGGGGGCTTACCTGCTGGCCTTACTGGAGTCGCTTCAGAGGCCCAGTAGCCCAGCAACTCTGAACACAGAAGGAAAGTTATCATGTCTCTTTGTGCGTGTGTGCTTGCTTGATCACTGAGGCATTGAATAGGTCAACTTAACCTTGCCATAAAAATATATCCTGATACATATCCTAGACAGGGGGTTTACCTGCTGGCCTTACTGGAGCTGCTCCAGAGGCCCAGTAGCCCAGCAACTTTAGAAACACAGAAGGAAAGTTATCACGTCTCTTTGTGCGTGTGTGCTTGTTTGATCACTGAGGCATTGAATAGGTCAACTTAACCTTGCCATAAAAATATATCCTGATACATATCCTACCAGAAATTGTGGAAGATAAAGACAGATGCCAGAAGGCAGTGTAACTCTGATGGTGCAAATCTTTAGAGCATCAGGTTTTTTGGAAGATGCTTGGGAAAGGCATTCAGCAGGCTCTAGGAAATATTGCTTTTATTGCATGCAAATACACATTGCTTGTTATCTACTTCAGTTTTCCTCACTGAAAGCCACTTCCTGGATATTGTGGTCACTGTTCAAGTAAGATATCGGCAGCACCTTTAACATGTAATCTACAGCACTACAAAAGCAGTGTGTATTTGTCATTTTTGTCCCTACCTTTAAACTCCAGAATCTTGTGCTCTATAGCTGGAGGTGCTATAGCTGGATGAGAACAAAAGACCAATTGCTAATACATCTTTTGCTTAATTTATTTGGGTTTATCCTGCTACCCAGCAGCTATCTGGTATGTTATTAAGCATAACAGTGGATAAATGTTCAGATTTCCTCTTTAGAATTGATGAAACCAATATCAGTCTGTATACCTGTAGCTTTCCTGAGGTACTTCTTACTGCATTCGCTCTGTGTTTAAACTCCTGGAATTAATTAAAATTGTAATTAGACTACAAAGCACTCTGAAGCTGATCCTGTAATTAATTAAAATCGTAATTAGACTACAAAGCACTCTGAAGCTGTGACCAGGCAAGCCCCCATCTCCTGTTAGCCTCGTATGTAAAGCTGTTTCTGCCCAGTGGTTAATTCTCCACCATGCCAGTGGAGATATCAAAATGGATCGTACTCATGCTTATCAGGCACGACGTAAGGGAAACGCATCAGCTCACATCTCTGCCGAAAATGAGGTACCATGGAGATGGCTTATGCAGAACCACAGAATATCTTACTGGCTCCTTCATAGAGCTGCTAGTTAGTGCCAGGTATCTGTTCTGTTATTGCATCTCGACCAGTGCCAAGGATCTTCAGCTCACTGGTGGAAACCTTTTCAACCAGGAGTGTACGTGCCCACCTGATCACGCCAAGAGATTTGTGTAGTGTCATTCTTAGGAAACAATTCAGCCTCAAGCAACCCTCCTGGGTAAAGTCAGGTATAAAATGAGCTTCCTTTTGTAAAGTGGAAAAAAAACCTCAAAACTCTTCACCTTCCTGAGATCAACTGGTGAGCCCAGGCCAACACAGGCCATAGAAGTGTTGCTGTCAGATGATCAGTCCAGTTTTTCTAGCTATTAGGCTATGCAACCCCCAGCTTTGTTTGTAGAGAATACGATATTTATTTATAAGAGGTCATGCTTAAGAAATCAAGATAAAAGTGACTCTGGAATTAATTACAAAATCTTCCTTAACACCTAGTTCATGGATTCTATCCCTAACTTTGAGCGGAACCATGGCAACCCTGAAGTTTTCAATAAAATCTCCACTTATTGACACCAGTGTGAACTGCTGAAAGCAATTACCTATACATTTCTCTGTATATGCTGGGAAGAAGCACATTACAGGCTGCCTATAGCCACATAACTCAGTATCAGTGGCAAGAATCACTATAGGAGCAACTCGATAACTGAATGCTGAAAAACCTCTGGCAGATTAGTTCCTCTTACTGGTAGGTGTTACTGTGACAATATATCAATCTTTTTAAAGTAATGCATTGCCATTCACAGGTCCGTGGGCTGCTTTTATACTTCCATCATCATATCTGTGGCCTTCAAAGTTACAGCTGATGGACCTTCTGTCAAGAACCAGATATTTAATCATTGTGACAGCATCCTACATTTTTTTGAACCCCAGAGGCCTTGGAAAAGTTTAATGCAGCTTCCAGAGAAAGTTCAATCCACATGGCTGAGTCCCCTGAAGTATTTTCTGCAAAGAAGTCCCCTCCCCCACATTTTTAACATACCCCATGTCCTTTACATTTGAAGAAAGTGAAGAGCTAAACTGGAAGGCCGGGTATTGTTGCAACAGAAATATGTGCTCTTCATTATGGACATCTGCTGTCCACTAAGAAGTTGGGTGCAAGACCTATAGTTAACCTTCCCACACTTGGAAGAAACAGTTATGACTTTCGCCAGCAATAACTGGTTTCTCCCCATCACACTAACCTACCATTAAATGTATGTTTGTGAGCATTTGTAACCTAGAATACGAAGAGGAACATTTTTTGAGGAAAGGAAACTCTGTGTGTATATTTGATGGGGAAGGCAACAGTTGTATTAACAAAGAAACATCCTGACTCCGATCTCAGCTACAACATTAATCCAATGACACAACCTCATCAGTGACCTCAAGTTATTTAACAGTTATAACTGTAATCACCACATGACGCTAGGGAAGCAAGATTATTTGAGAAAACCGCTGTGGGCCTGGAAGACTCTCTGCCTTCCCCAGTCGTAGAATCTGAACTCAGAAAAGACAGTCCCTCTTTCTGCATATCTTGCTTCCCCAGGATAAAATTATTCCTCCTCTCTCTTTATATGTGTACATACGTGTGCACACAGGGTCAGAATCTGGCCCACAGTTCTTTTGTTCGCAGCACTTGCCAATGAGTGCCAATGATATGCAAAATAAGTAAATGCTAGCCACATTATGATATGAATTTCCTTCAGAAGTGAATGTTCCAGAATCCTAATGGCTGCATTTTCTTTCTCTCTTTGAGTTTTACCCTTTACATGCAAGATTATTAAATATAGTCATTATCTGACTTAAACAAATAATAATGCCTGCAATTATAGCAGAAGCCAGTTCACTTATGGTTAAGTTAAAATGATATATATCAGATATGTCAATGTGATCTGTATAATACCAAAAATTTAAACAATGAAAAATAACATTATCAAACATGAAAATCCATTAATGCTGGTCATTAGATTTAAACTATGCTTTTAGGGTTGTTAATGTGGAGAAGGGGAAGACACTTCAGCTGACCATGCCTAATGCTGCAAGCATGCAGCAGAATTAAATTCTTTATTTTCTCAGTACTCAGTAAAGAAAACAGGAGCATTGCCTATTAAAACATAACACCTTTTACAAAAAGATTCCTTAGTCCTCGTCCCTTGCTATAGCTTGTATCCAGAAATTGTACTGCAGGTACTACATTGCATAAATAAGCTGACCTGTCAGGTTTTTGTCAATTTATGGGGCTGGTCAGCCTGTACATTCGTGCAGTTTTTTGTTGCAGTGAGATGTAATGGCTTTTCAGCGCACCATAAGCACAGTTGTGACCACAGGCTCACTAGTGTCATTTTGTGTGCAGTAATGAAGCCTGACGAGTGGTCTCCTGCTTGCAGATAGCCGGCTGTTGTCCTAAAAATGCAAACCATAGCCTCAGGCCATGGAATCAGGAACAGGCAAAGGACAGTGGCACAGGCACGGCTCCCCACTGCTCACCCTCCCTTTAGCACACTGTACTTGGATGCAGTAGAATAGTCTTTACCCTTGTACATAAGGACACAATGAGGGAAAGTGATAAAAACAATTGTATGAAGGCCATGTTGGAAATCAGGTTTTGTGAAGTTGCCGAGCTGACGTTTGGGAAAAAAAAATTCATTGCCAATACATTTTCTCTCCTGCACAGTGAGTCCTTTGAGCAAAAATGTTGCCACTTCATCATAGTTTCCCTTCCTGTTTTTTGTTGGTTTTTTTTTTTTAATCTGTATAAATATTTGTGCAGAAATGTGCATGTGTGCTTATTTATATTTATTTGTATTTTGAGAATATGTACTCACACCCACACCAGCGCACACATGCACACATGTATACATATATACAGAGAGACAGAACTAGCAGGCACAGCAAATCACAGGAACAAGCCTTGCTGCTTTTTTTTCACAGCTCATCAATATTGTATGGTCCAGGAAGGCCAGGCATGTACAGGGGTTCACACTTCCCACAGCACAGCCGGCCCCACCACAGATCCCCCTCCTCGCTACCACACCCGAGGGTCAGCAGAGAGCTGCCCTGAGCCTGGTAGCACAGTGCTGGGAGATGGCTTCTTTTCTGGAGAAAAATGAAAAATAAGTCTGTCCTGAGTCAAACAGCAATTAGGCCTCATCCTGAAATTGTGTGATTTGTGATTTAATTAAGATCCTTTCCATACAGCAGACACCACTAAGCACCCTGGGCACTCATGGCAGGGGATTCTCTAAATCCTGAAACCTGAGGGGTGGTTTGTTCTTCACAGAGGGGAGGAACAACCAGAGTTTTGTAAACAACCACAGGCAAAGGATATGGGAGCAAAAGTTGCAAATCTATTTCAGTTGTAACCTCGTTGTCATACTCCCTCTCACTGCTTCACAGCTCTCTGGGAACTCATCCTTCCCCCCAAAACGTTTCACATGGTGGGAAGCATCTTTGTAAAATGGCATGTTTAGAGGAGAACGTGAAGCCCAAGTCTCTCACACTTGTCTTGGCTGAGACCTTTCTAACCTTCACCCTATAGATATTTGTCCCCTCATCTCACAGGCTGCAAAAAGCTGCAGCTGACCTGGTGTTTCTCATGCAAAGGTAGAGTTGGGTGGTGCCTGAGGCTGAGAAGGAGGGAGGCCTGAGGGAGGCGAGATAGCGGATGCCTTGCAGGCACTGCTCATCAGCAACATTTTTGTCTTAGAAGTGAGACCCTGGCCTTCAAACATAACGCCTAGAGTACCTGCTTTCATGTTACTTCACTTCTGAAACATGAGGAAACATTTGGGGAAGTATTAGGTCTGCTGCAAACTGGCACACTTGGCACAAACAAGCAGTTCATTGCTTTATGGGACCCAAAAATGGCAAAAGCAAAGCAGCAGTTTCTATTCTAATAGCCGGTCAGTAATGCGGCATATGAAACGCATTACACTTGTCTTTATTTCTTAAATGTGTAGCTTAATATTGATATTTTTGAAGTGTTAAATATAAATTAGAAAACATACTGAATGTACAGCGTTGCCTTGGGAACCTTTACTTCTTTTTTTTTTTCCATTTGTGAAATTTTATGATAGAAACTCTGCAAAGTTAAGGTAGCATTAACCCAGACTTCGGGTGTACATAATAGAAAATGCTTGAACTTCTGGGACAGCAGCTATTTCTATGGATACAGTATGTTGAACAGACATGGAACAAAGAAAACCAAAACAGTTGGTTCTCTGCTGTCAAGGAAACAAGCTGCTCTTTCTGCTTAAATATCTCTTACCAAAACTAGGAGCGAAAATCCTCCAAAACTCGAGTTTGTACTTAAAAAGAAGATATCTGACTTGTAGGCACTGGAATGAACATGTTTTCAGATGTTTCTGTAATGGTTATTGTTATGTGTGATATGGGTAAATCAATGTATCTTCCTGAAAGTCCCTAAGGTTAAAGTTGTTCTTAAAAATAATTATTAAATCATTTTTTGAGAACAGTAGGAGTCCAGAAGGAAAGTGAGAAAACATTCTGAAGTGTTCTGTTTTTTGTGCTGCATGCAGATTACTTATTTAGATTAAATTCTGTTATTTTTACTCCTGCAATTCAAACTCCTTTTTTTTTGGCCCCTATTCATTAGGAGCTTTGTGGTTTAAAATAATAAAAATAACAAAATAACAAAAGCTAACCCTCATATTTGTTGGAAACCAGAACATTTTATTGGGTATATTCATTTCAGAAGTATTGAAAAAGGTGTACTGAATAGAATTACTTCTTCTGATAAACAAGATGAGTGAGGATGCACATGTATTTTCCAGTGTACAAATGACATGGGAGGCAGCAGCTACTTAGAAACGTGCTTAAGGTTATGTGAAAGAAGGGGGCTGTAGGAAAAAATGAAATTACTCATAAAATTTTTAAAATCTTGGCGTTACCTCCTGGTGAGTGACATTCTGGTTCTGGTTGGGATAACCTTCATCTTGAGCTCCTGCACTTTAGTAGAAGATATTGCAAGACTCTCAGGGAAGCACCACACCAGAAAATAGGTCTCTTCTAAGACAAAAAAATTTACTATGAAAAAGATTGCAATCTGACACACACCATGTAAGCTCACAGCATTTCTAGGTCTATGAGTAGACCCAAAATGCCCAGCTAGCTTTGAAACAAGTTCACAGACATAAATCCTTGCCTATTCACAGCACCATTTCTAATTTGAATCAGGGAGCACAAATGAGGTTGAAGGAAAATGATCTGTTGAGTTTAAGTTGGCTTTGTTTGTGGGCCATGTGGGCCTTCTCTGGCAGGTTTTGTAACACCACTGGTGGGCTTACATGCATGATGGCTGGATACCGAGTGTCCTCCCAGCAATGGGTACTCTCCATGCCCATGTTCTTAGCTCCCAGTAATGGAAAAGGTATGCGTATTCAGTACTGTACCCTTCTGTAAACAGGAATTGAAGTAAACCATATCACTGTACTCGTCCTGAGGGCTAGGAACTGCAAAGGAACCTGGGTGTGTAAAACAATCTTGTGTCTGGAGATAGCATCTGCCTTGGTAGGAACTTACAGAGAAATTCAGTGTATTTGGCCCATCGCATACGAATGGTTAAGTTTGATTATTGAGAATTGCCGTGAAAATCCCTGCTCCTAATAAAAACTGACCAGAAGTCAGCCTTTGCCTAGGTATTCTTGCTTGCTATATTAGCTTTGTTTGTCTTGTAGGCTAGAATTGGTTTTTAGAGTGTTTTTCTTCAGAAAAGGTTGTGAAACAATTTAAAAACATAGCCCTTAAGGAACAAGAAACTGATAGATTCAAAAGACATACTCTGAAATGTCATTAAAGATGCTACACACAACCCTACGAAATAAAAATTGCTACTGAAGACCTAGTACTCATCCATAATTAACTTCACAGTGTCTTCTTCACACATGCATTGATTGTAAGATTCTGTATAGTAACCTCTTTATCTTTCAATTTCCTGGCTTTTCTTACTTTGTTTAGACACTATTGTAGCAGAAAAGAAGAGTGGGTTTGGGGAGGGAGGGCTAGTTTGTACCCTTCTGAATATTTGAGCTGTGTTTAATCATTCTCATGTGTGAAATCCTTTATTAAAAAAAAATCAGTTTATCTGATACTTACTGCTCTTTAGTACAGCACAGCTTGGTAGCACTAGGTACGTCTTGTTGAAAGTATGTCCATAAATATGTCCCTTGCAGCACAGAACAGCTTGTTAACTTGGCAATCCTCAGCAATTTGCTTTGAAAAGTTTGCCTCAGTTTTGATAGTCCAAATGTAGGGCAAAAACTCAGTGTAACTTTTTAGCTAATTTTACCAATTGACACTTTCCTCCCAGTTTTAACTGCTTGCTCACTAGAACAAGGACCGCAGTTCTTCTTCCTCCTCATTCAATAAGTTTTTGCAAGTTTTTTTTGATTTTTAATGGGCTGGGACTACTGATTTTCTGTTTTCCTAATGTATTATCTAAAAAAAAATTCCATAATCTTGAGGAAATACTATTCTATTATCTTAACCATATGTAAAACTGGTACAACTATTATATAGAGGATGATATTACTATGAATTTGCAGTGCTTTCAGCCTAGAGAGAATTATGAAAGCGGGCAAATGCTATCTGTCCCTATGTCACAGGCAGAATAAATGGGGCACAGAGAGGACAAGTAAATTGACCAGTGCCCAAAGGCTACAAAGGATAAGCAGCCTTGAGAAAAGAACAGATTTTTGCATGCTTGGTGCTGTCAAAAATTTCTACACTCTTT
>NW_010115446.1:23643-44180 GCF_000699245.1 Pterocles gutturalis
TTAGCAACACTTTCGGCTAGCTTTGTTGGATATCTCTTTTAACGGGAGAATGGAAGTAGTATGCCTGCATTGTTTTGATACCAAATATATTAGGCTGGCTTATGGGAGAAGACCTGTGAAAACTCTTGGGTCTATGTTCTAATTTAACCACATGAGGACTGTGATTGGAGATCCTTCAAAGTGGGTTACGATGGTTAACTGAGTGAAAGATAATATCCCTTTGCCGTTGCTGTCTAGTAGGTCTCATTACTCCTCTGGGCATGCTCCTTAGAATAAATTAAAAGGATCCACTGAGAACCATTTTGCTTTGGGTTTTTTTTTAATGATTGCCAAAAGCCATTTGCTAGAATAGTACAGAATGTTTACAGATGCCTTAGGAAGAAAACAGCAGAATGTGGAACTAATTGTATTTATTCAAGATAATTATGAAACACAAATGACCGTTACTTACAACAAGTCCCCTGACAGCTAGAGTTTGACTCACGGGGCCAGGATCAAACGCAGTAAAGAAAGGCCTTAATGTTAAGTTATACTGTCCATATGGACACCACATATCAGC
This sequence comes from Pterocles gutturalis, assembly GCF_000699245.1. Taxonomy (NCBI): domain Eukaryota; kingdom Metazoa; phylum Chordata; class Aves; order Pterocliformes; family Pteroclidae; genus Pterocles; species Pterocles gutturalis. The sequence goes on from NW_010115446.1 coordinate 24,203, forward strand.
ACTAACTATTGCAGTTATTTCTCACCCCTCAGTGCTCTTATACCCAACTAGTGTTCAGTACAGAAGAACCACAGCTGCCAACTTTGAAGAGGAAAGGCAGGTGGAAATGATGAGTGCTTCAGAAGGAAGATCCTGCTGGGGTGAGAAGCTCTGAGAAATGCAACCACAGACTTCTGCGACTAAAGCGGAAGTTCTGTCATAGGCAAATGAACCAGCTTTGCTGCATCATAAAGAACAGTGCTACACACACTGCATCTGTGTTCATCCCAAAATAGTTTGTCAGGCCATCTCTACATATCCATGTAAAACTGGTATGCATACTTCATTCTTGGATAAGAGGACACGAGGAATCCAGTGCAGTGTTGGAATTACATAAAAGTAGATGGAGAAGAAAAATAGTGAAAAATAGTGAAAAATTTCATGGTGAAATAATGTAAGTAAATTAGACCATAGATTAAGTAAATTGGACCCTGGATTAAGGGAGCTAGACATAATCTGACTTCCTGGTTTTGTATGGGGCATTAAAGTGTAGGGTTTTTTAATTGATCTAGGAGGCTTTCTGTCATACAATTAATAATACTTGAATGGGTCAATGTTGTCATTATGGTTTCATTTAGTTTACTTCATTTTTGCTGTTGTTGTAGTTGAATTGTTTTTGCTTTGGACAAAAAAGGAAATACTTGGACTAACGAAAAAATATATTAGCATGTGTTTCTCATACAGGGAGGTCATTTATATCCTTAACAGTGTGAAAACATGATGCAGGCTGTACTGCTTTTGTTGATTTCATTTTCTGGTGACAAACACACAATCCAACGCTCAGTACTGTCTGAAGGAAAAGCAAGCAAGTTCTTTATTGATATTGTATCTGGATGGGCATGAGGATGGAGGAGGGCACACCTTGATGAAATCCTGTCTTTAAATCACTGTGAGTTTTGGTTCAATGGTCGCTTAACATACCATGCATGTAACTTATGTTATAAACGGTATAAATCAGCATTCAGTGTTCAGATTTCAAAATTCCAGGAAAAAGGTTGAGTGTTAGAACTGGGACATTAATGCAGAACTGTTGATGAGGGTTGAAATCCACCAGCAAATAAATTGTGACTGAAAAATGCCAGCAGCTCAAGGGGACCAGAAATGGTCTCAACACACAGGCTGGATTTTAGCAGTGTGGGTCCCTGTTATCTAAGCTCACATGTTTCAGCCTTGGTCTTTTTTCCTGGGAAAGGAAATCTTCACTTAGCTCAGTGTTTAATATGGCCAGAAGAAATTGGACCAAGATCTCAAATTAATTCTCAAAAATTTTACAGATGGTTTATCACACCTCCTGGGGTTGTTCAATTTCTGAGGTAACTCATGGTAAGTTCACTCATATCCAGTCATGAGGCCCTTGTTCTCATTGTTTTTCCTTGTCCTTTTCTTATTCCCTTCTCAAGGTACTGACAAGACTGCAGGCTGGTGCTGGTCCCCCCAGGGATGTGCTGATGCCAGGGTGAGTGACCCACCATGGGCAGGAGTCACTTCCTTGGGTGAGAAAAATAACTTTGAAGAAAAATAAAAGGGAATGAACAAAGACCTTGCCCATCTTAGGGAGCAGGCATAGGCACTATTCAGTTGCTGTGGGGCATGGTTGTACAACAGCAGCAGCAGATAGGTTTCCAGCAGCAGATATGTTTCCAGCAGCAAGGTCTAGGTGCTGCTGGTGTCCAGGAAAGCCCCCTGACGGGGTCCCCTCCCCCTTCCACGTGGCTCATGGCAGAACAAAACTCTTCTCTGTGGGAGTGAACAAGAAAGCAGGTTGTTTCAGGTGGATTGAAATGATTTGTGGTGCTGGGTGCAATTTGTTGTCTCCTTTTTAGTTGTTTGAAAGAGGCAGGGTATTAGAAGAATTCAGAAAATTTCACTGTAACATTTCTGCATTGGCTTTTTCATATAATGGGTGATCTAGATATAAGAAGGGAAAAGGGTATTTCAAAAGGATTGAAGAATCTCAGAATGAAATGAACATAGAACTGTCAAGCAAAAAGCTTCAGCAGGGCTTGAATATTTTTCCATGGGTTTTCATTTAATAGCTTTAAACAACGTTTTACTTAGACCTAAATCTACCTTTTCTCATTGACTTTTCAGTTCAGCCAGCTCAGACTGGAGCTGGTGACAGCCCTTTTCCCTGCATGCTACAAGGACCAGGCTGTGCTGAGTTCACCAGTTTCCCAAACTGTATTTTTAGCCAGAAGGAAGCCTTACCTCTGCCCTATGGGGACGTCATATTTTTCTACCACTACACTTAATCGTACAGGTTGAAGGGATGGGTGAGGGAAAGAAGGAGGAGAAGCAAAGGGCAATTAGCGTCCTGGGGCGAACAGTTTATGCTAGCGAGAGCTCCTCGAAACTCCAGTCCATCTGAGCAAGAAAAAGAGTGGGAATTAGTTTTATGGAAGCTGCAAAACAATAACAAAGGAAAAAGAATAGTAAACTATTGTGGTTTTTTTTTTGGAGGGGAGCAGTGGGCAGGAAGGAAGCTTGTCAAAATGCCCCCAACAGTACACAGGACCTCTTAGCAAAGCAAAGCAAGACCACAGCCTGATGAACTTGATGTCTAAGCCCACATTTGAGTGGACTGCCTTCCCAGAGGTGGCTGCAAACAGCTTCTAGTGATGCCAGACAACCGGGCAGAACTGCAGAGAAAAGGACTTCTGCCTGCCTTCCCTTCCTTGACAGACATATCCCATAAGGGTTAACAAGCTGCCGTCAGTAAGCACCCTGCTCTCCTCTCAGCCACCAGCTGATCCCCCCACCAAGCCACCGAGGTGAGAGTTCACTGACAGAGGTGGATGAGGTTAAAGATAATAAGAGACTAAACATCCACAGGGAGTTCAGCTCGTGTACAAAGTCATAATTACATAAACCATTGCCATTGTTGGGGTGAAAAGAAATTGCTGCAAGCAGGGGTAGAAAACATTTGCAAAGACAGGCTTAGGAAGCAGGGATGGAAAATGTCAGACTTTCTCCAGTGGATGCACCATGGCTTTAGCTGGTCTATAAAATGAGGATTGTTTGGTTATTCAAGTAGAAACCTGTTAAATGGATAACCTTGTTGCAACAAATTTTAATTCTTTTAGCAGGTCTGTTCTTTCAACAGGTATTGATTCAAGCAGTCTCTGCTATTTTTATCAAATGCATTTTAGAGGCACAGAAAATGCCACTGAGGATTTAAACCCCCAGTAAGCTGCACAGAGGTAGTGTTTGTAATACACTGCTTGCTGCTTTCACAAGCTGGACAAAACTTATACATTATGGGCCAAATTATGCCCTTGGATGAGTATGTCTGATTCCCACTGCTGTCAATGTGGCTGTCATAGAAATCTGTGGGAGACCAGCTTGTGCATCCAAAGAGGAATCTGGCCTAAAATCTATTGTGCTCATATTCCTTGTTACTTAGATATTTCTCATGTCTGCCTGACTCACTCTGTTTTTTTGTGGAGGTCAAATAAACACATTGAAAAATATTCTTAAAAAAAAAAAAAAAGGATAAAAGACCTCTAGTGCTACGATGTTTGTTTGTGTGTGTGACTATAATTAATGGATGTTCTTTATCCAAGGCTTCCTTGAAAAGTCACTATATAGATGGGTTCTACAAAATCTACAGTGTTTCTGCAGCCTTCTGAGTTTTTGACAGACGCAGCTGATATTGCCTACAAAGCAAGCAAACATGGTCATTTCACCCCAAGTTTTACTCTACCAATCCTCTGTTGCCCATCAGCACTGCCCTTCCCAGAGAAAGTGACTGAAGAGAGCCATTCAGGAAATATACTGCTGCCTCCACGATGTAGGAGCATCCCCCCTCTCCACTCAGGTGGTTTGTCTAGGAGTAAAGGATGGTCAGCATTAAATAACCTGCAGACACAAAATACCAGGAAAAGCCAGTTTTGGGATAGGTATCCCCCATGAAACTCAGGCTGAACATATCTTGTGCATCCCCCACAGGTACTGTTGTGGGGAACATGGACCTGAGGCTGCAAGGATGATGGTAGGAAGGGTAGCGCTAAGGGCCTGCTCCTCTGGAGCTATTCCCACTGGTCCCTCTGACCGGCTCCTGGGGTCCTGGCCACCTCTGTGAGCTGGATACCAGGTTTAAGATTTACTCCTCTCTGCATGGTTGCTTTGAATTTATTTTATTCCTAGGCAGCTAGTTGGAGTGGTAAATTTATACATGCATTCAGCATTGTCATAGTCATATCTTGCCTGAGGGCATATTGATCCTTGTTACCATATTGACTTGATGTGTTTACATCTGCCAGCAATAGGTCTACACATTTTTTTTCTACCAAGATTGCACATTTTCCTTCCCCTGCCCTAAATCTCCTTCCACACAGTCTCCTTTTAGTAAGATAAAACAGTATTTTTATATTCTTTTAGTGCAGCTTTTTAAATGCGTCCGTGTTTGCTCAGGTTCTGCAATGATTTCTGATTCTATTGAAAAGAAAGTGTAAAGCAAAACATTGGAAATTAACTGGCAACAGAACTTCCTTTCTAAATTATAAACACACAGAAAGTATGTTTTGTATTTTCTTTCCAGAGTGCAAGAAACAAAGCAAAGGGGAAGTTACCTGTTCATTTGGAATTAAACCACTGAAGAAGAGGGGAGCAGTAACAAGTTGGTCCTTGGCGACTGATATGCTTGCCACTGCAGGCAATTCCTTATTTTCACTCATGTTCTCCATATGATTTTAACTATAAAGGTCACTAACCAAAAGCAGATGCTAAAGTGGATCCAAAATAGTTTTTGCTTAACTTTCAGCATTTACTTAACTGATTACTAGTCATAAATCTGACACACAGCAGACATAACAGTGCTCTCAAGGAGATTAAAGGATTAGTCACTCACTAGCTTAATCAGATTAATCAGAGATTTTGAACACAATATACAATTCTATCGACAGAGGGGATACATAATAGCCACATGCTAGCCTAATTTTTGAAGGGATACTAGGAACGGACAGACCAAGACAAAAGAGAGCAGAAAAAAATTGCCAGCTATCACAATGATATTTCTATGTACCACACTTGCAATACCACTTAGAAAACTTATATTTTCTAGTGGAATTACAAATTCATAAAATATAACACCAACATCAGCTAGTAGCCTACGCAAAAGTATAAGGCAACTAACATAATGCGCTGATACAAGCTTGTGATATTGGTACACAGTAACCATATGTATGTGGTTTTCCTTATTTAATTTCATATTTGAAAACTTGTGTTTAATTTGTGGGGAGAGTTTTTTTCTTTTTCTTTTAATGCCACAGTATCCTGGATCTGAAACATAAAATGTGGGGAAGGACTCTGTAAAATAGTAAATGCTTTGTAACAAAATTGGAAGATGATGTTTGATACAGTAAGTTATTTCAAAGTAGGAAAAAAAAGAAAGAAAGAAAGATTTGTTGAAATCTGTGAGAGCTGCCAAAGCTAGAATTTAAACCTCTTTTTACCTGTGGAGAAATCTAGTAATTTTTGAGAAAACATACATTTCTCTTCCACACAATTTGAATAAAGGGGAAAATGGGGTGGAATCAGCATATTGAAACTGATGTTTTCCTCTAGTAGAAGTTACTTAACGACTGTGCTATTTCTACCAACAATTAATAAAGAGAAATCATAGATCACATTGATATGAGTCCTGTTTTTACATGTAAAGAAAAAGAGCAAGAAAAAATTAATGTAACTGGTGCTATCTTAATCTATCACCCTCTTCTTAAAAAAACCCCATAATGTTCTCTTCTTTCTTAATGCATTTTTTTCATTTTCCTCTTTTTTTTTCCATTTCTGGGATAGTGACCTTAACCAGTTCCCTTCGCATTTTGAAAGGTGTTGGTCTTGTGTCTGAATCATACCTCCCTGACATCCAGTCTTCAGAAAAGAAGCGCTTGTAAGAAAGAAACAAACAAATTAATCTCCATGTGTTTCAGGAAAGACACTGTAGCTGGAAATATGCCAGGTTTTCACTCTGAAGGATGCTTTGTGCTTGTCGAAGCCCAGAAATTTGTGTCTACAATGGCTCTTCTGATAAGAATTTAAGATTTAATACTCGTAGTTCTTTAAAGGAGTAACTGCAGTTTAGTGGCAACATAGCGGCTAACAAGGAAAAACGATGTTACCAGCAATTAAGTGTTTGTTATGCAGAAACTGCAAGAAAAGCCCCTGAACTCTTGGAGAGAAACACCCAAACTGTGCAATCTGGCAGCCTGTACCCGGGGTCATGCGTGCGGTACATGTATTAAGCGAGTCGAGGTGAGCGTCTGTGCTACGTGCAGGCTGCTGACGTTCCCCTCTCCCTCGGCAAAAGAGCGACTGGAGGATCGCTGTTTGCCTAGAGGATTCAACAAACCTATTTACAGCGATCCACCGATACTCTCAGCATTTGCCATCGCCTCTCCCAGCCAGCCCCAGCCACGGCACGGGTCCCTGTGGCCGGCTTCTCTTCCCCCAGCCGCAGCAGCCGGATTTCAGGCACACAACCCATGGCAACCAGCATCCCATCCCGGCTCTCCAACAGGAGAAACACAGACACAAACACAAAGCCTTTGAAAAAAACCCAGCAATTGTGTGCTCGGGCTTTGCTTTAGAGAAAGAACGTGCTGAATTAAAAATGTGCCAAGAACAACCAGGATGGCATTGGTTTATTTTCACAAAGAAGTCTCTCCTAATTGCACATTAACTCTCTTTTCGCGAGCAAACTTGTTTCCACCTAATGCTGACAGTCGCGGGAGCCCGAGTGCATGTGTGTGTTGGGGGGGGGAGAGCTGCTTTGTGACAGTGTCTGTACGTCTCGTGCCTGTGCTGATGGAATTATTGTTTATTTTTTTAATTTTCAGAGGTAGGTTGATGACAGCTGAAGAAGACTGTATTTGCTGAAGAGCAGCATGATGGTAGAGAGGAGCAGAGCTCCTGAGGGAGATCTAATGGTGCCTCTCCTTCCTGCACAGAGATAAAGACTTATAATAAGCGTGTATGTTCACCATCTGGCTCTGTGCATGTGGTCCTTATGGAGGCGAAAGCAGCACAATCTGTAAATGATCAGGAGCCATCGCACTCTCTCCAGAGAATCCACGATGCAATCAAGGTGACAGATGGCATGGCCGCTGCTGTGGCCTCATGGAGAAGATCAAAATCACCTTCAATAAACTCTGACTGAAATGGGCATGAGCACCTCAAAAAAGTCAGTTTGTCAGTCAAACTGCGACAGCAAGCTGCATTGGGGAAACATAGCGGCCAGCTCTCTGTTTTCAATCGTTTCCGTCTGACTGAGCCTGAACTATGATCTTTCTCAAATTGTCCTTTCTGTTTAGCTGAAGCAGGCCAGCAAATTGCCAGATTCATAGCTTTATTGAAGGAAATTGAAAACATGATGTCCTCAATTCAAGGGACAAACAGCTGGCAGGTGCTTGGACACCCAAGCACATAAAATGGACCCCTAGTCTTTTGGACAAGTTTGTCCAACTTTTGTCAGAATAAATATAGATATATAACAAAACAGATATAATAAAATTCCAATTTAGGCAGGGTTTATCAGGCATTAGCTGTCAGCAGTTATATGGCTGTAAATGAACCTTGCTCCACGTATTAAATGCTGAGTTTTCCCATTTATGCTAAAAATGCCACATCTACTGCTAATTATAGTGATTTTTGTTTCCCCCTTTTTGGATGAATGCCTTAACATAGCCTTTTTGCCACGGCTGCTTATCAAGTATATTACAGGCCCGATCCTGCAAGGTTCCCAACACCCCTGACCAGGTGACTCAGCACCTTGCAGGATCGGCCTGACCCTCCAAAGCACTCAGCTGCCCCCTGACAAACTGGCCCCTCTGCCTCCACCCACACCACCAGCAGCCTCAAACATTGAATTCCCACTCTCGTGCAGGTGGGGAGGCACCTACCAGGCATTTTCTCTTATTTGTGCAACTGCATGAGCAGCCAAGGACTAGGTGAGCTTCCCCGAATGCAGTGGTGAAGAAACGTATCCATTCCTTTTTTTTTTTTCCTTATTCTTTCTACTCTTTATACTCATTTTTTACTGTGCTCTTGGCTTGATCAGCTCCTTTATTTAAGAGAAGTTAAGTAATGCGTTTGTCACTGTTTTCAAGCTTGCACATGAGGGCCCCTATTGCCAGGACGAAGCAAGAAGGACATGCTGAGATGTTATGGAGGAGGAGAAGGGCAGCCTTCCTCCTGCTGGCAGAATCCTGCCTTGATATCTTCCTGGGGCCCACCACAGGTCTGCTTCAGTACAAGAAGTGGATCGACGGCTGCGTCCCCACTCCGTGTGGCAGATGGTCACTGTCTTTCTCTGTTTGCTTGCCTGCTTGTTGGGTTTTCTACCACCACATTTTAAAACATCCCTGTTGCCCTTAGCCTTTCCAGCTATTCACTTCTAGCTTCATTACTCATGAAATATTCTAGAAAGTCCTTTGGCCTGGTTCAAAGTCTGTTCATGGCAGTGAGTGTTTTCATCAACTTCACCAGGTTTGAATAAGTCCTTGGCACACACTTCTCTGTACAACAGAGCACTGTCAAAAGCAAATTTTTTTTAAATTTTATTTTTCAGTTGAGTGTGGAGCATGGGTCACATTTTAAACTCCAGGTTCCTGTTCCACCTGACTGATTTTGCACACACAGCTGACCATCCTGGGTTCACATTTTATGTGTGCAAAATAAATAAATAAGTTGCCTGTGTCCTAGCTGCCCCCGTTACTCTCTACCAATGTGACGTTTTGCATGCACGGGAGAAGAGCTATGCTCCCTCTAACCAGTACACAGACATCAAGAGACTGGGACAGAAGTGGCCCAGTGTAAGCCCATCATTTTCACCAGGCAGATGGCATTTTGCTAGTCCTGCACTCCAGGAGTTAGATAAAAGGGCAGTGGCAAAACCTTGATCTGACAAACCAAGAGGTGCTGCTAGAAGAACAAGGAGGGAGTTTTAGACCTAAACTCTTGAGGGTTTCTGCTGTCTCTATTGAAATGTTTTATTTCAGATTACAAGGTCTTACACTGTTTTTTGTTGTAATGTGGTACTGGGGAGCACAGCAGACCAGCTATATGAGTAATTTCTCCCAGAGCTGAATCTTTTCATAATTGATTGTGCTGTTGGTGTCCAGTTCATCCTCAGGGAAACATCCAAGTATTGCATGGACATTTCCTACGGTGCAGTTTCCAAGACAGAGCTAATATAACAGTGCAAAATATTCATGTACACTTAATAATACTGTAAGCTTGAGGTTCTTGTGTGGACCTTGTCAAAACATCTGAATATCTGACATCTTTATTATGGCAACAAAACTGCATTGTGAAACAATAAAGCATTTGGACACTAAGATTCTGAAGCTAAAGTATTCTGAAAAAATAATGCACTTGCCACAAGCAACACTGAGTTGGGTCTCTCTAAACTGCAGCTAAACATTGGTAGTTTTCTGTCTTTGGACCGTCTCCTCACTCTTATTTGATGTTTCTTTCTCACACTAATCACAAAGGGAGTAGCAGGGAAGTCTGCTTTGCTCCTTTGGTAAAGATGGCAAAGTCCAGGTCAGGTAATTTGGTTGACAAACCTTAGCCTACAGCTAGGCTGAGGAGAGCCCTGGTCACAGATTGTGTTTTCCCCTGCCTTGATCCTCAGAGAGGTCCTGCAAGGACTCTGTCTCCTGTTGGAGAAGAGGCCTGAATGGGTTCCTTTGTGGGAAGATGAAAGTGAAGTCACCTCACTGTTTTGACAGTTTTGAGTATAAGGAATGTTTTTACTTTTTGTTTAGTGGGCGACATAATGCATGTCACATAATGCACAGTGAATTTCAATAAATATCTGCATTAGATCAAAGGAGAAAAAGCCAGATCCAATTGAAAATTGCTACTGCATGGCAGAGAAATCTGGAGGTCTTTCCTCAATGAAGGGAAGTTTCACTTAATGCATAGAAATTTGATGTCATATATTATGAGGAAGAAAAAAGGATAGGTTTGTAGATAATTGAATGAAGTGAAGGGAAATTTAGGGCCAGAAATGTTTTTGTCCTTGAATGTTCTTTTCTCATATTCCAAATAAAGACTCCGTGTCACGGACCTGTGAATACAAAGACTGCTTTTAAATCTCTACTTCTTGCATGACTGACACTTACAATTCAGTAACATCTTTCAAGACATCCTTTCTGCACATTTATTTCAAAATAATGTATTGAACCTGTAAAATCTTATTAGAATATTTTTGCTGCAATTACACTCACATATTAGGTGATCAACATTTAAGTTGATTGTTCCTTGTTTTAATATGACCTTATACCACAACAGCATAAATACAATGACAGTCACTGTCTGAAATTAAACAGCTTTAATACCACGTACTCTGGGTATTTTTTTACATATTTGGGGATGGGGATAGCTGATTGAAAAATTTAAATGTTTTGTTTTCTGGAAGAAAAAATACAGAATATTGTTGCCTGGGGAATGTTTAATAATATTGCCATGCCTGCCACATACCAGGGAAATGAACTTCACAGCTATGCCTAGAAAGCCAGGATCGCTCCTTACCCTCCTTTGTTTGCTTATCTCTTTCACCCTCATTCTAGTAAGAAAAACATATTGCTTCAATATTTTTTTTAGAAATCATTTAAAAAGGAAGGAAATCAGGAGAAGGGGAGTATGAGCTTAGAGCAATACGCTCTCAGGAGTGGAGTCTCAGTTCAGGGCAATTTCCAATCCAGTTCCCTGGACAGCTTTATGGGGCAATGGGATGTTCTACTTCCACGGTTATCAGTACAACAAAGGCAGTGAAAGACCCTCTTAAGAGGAGGACAACAGAGTCCAGTCTCAAGAGCAGGAGGTTTCAATGGAGAAGAGAATGTGATAAAATTGACATAAAGGACTGATTTTAAACAACAGTGCCAGCACTTCGTACATATGTTTGTCTTCCATCAAATGAAAGTACCTCATGGAGGGGAAAAAATGATTCATAAACACAGCAGATATCTTGTGTATGTGAACTAACATGAATTTCTTGCATTATTCTGATCAGGTATCACCAGAAAGGGAATGGTTATCGTAATGTTCTACCATGAATTTGTCTTTTAAAATTGTTGGGACATTTTACATAGTCTGAATTGTGGATACGTTGGGATCAGCAATATGAACTGAAATACAGGGGGAAACAAGCTAGTGTGGAGCGGCCGTTTGGAAGTATTTGGATGTGTGGATTAAGATTGCAAAAGTTGATATGGGCAAAGAGGGGATGTTTTGCATTCATTTTTTTCTTTTGTGCATGTGGACACAGAATTACCATCACAAAAGGTAGGCAGATACATTTGCGAATGGTATTATATAGCCACAAAATCTATACCCCTATTTAGAAAGGTCCTATTATACAGCGGTCTAAGCCTGATTTCTAATTGTTCATGTCTCGTTATTTGAACATAAAATCCTGTAATTGCTCCTGTGGTAGAAGCAAATTAGTGAACTCAGAATGGTCTATCTAAAATCAGAAACCAGGAGCTGAAAATATTCAATATGACTGTGTTATATTTCATATTTATGAATGTACCACCGAGCCCTCAGACCATTATGTAAGTGCATTACTATTTTGACAGCAGCTGCTACATCTGGGTCGTGGGTAGGGTCTGCTCCTACCTACCTGCAGCTCCACCAGAGCTAAGAATGGAAGTCTGATAAGAGGAGATGCATTGCTTTGTATGATAAAAGGTACTTTCTTTGTCTGGCAAACCACTCTTTTTGTATGCACATCAACCAGATGGCCATTTCAGTTTGTCTCCGGCTGTGAATCAGACAATATGGCAGAATTAAGGGAAAAGCAAAACCCTCCCCTCCACCCCTCCTCTCTGTACACAAAATTAGAAATCAACAACCTTTAGGGAGATTTAATTTTAATACTACATTTCTTTGGTAATTTAGGGACTTTTGACTTGCTCAGTCAGTTACCGTGCATCATTCTTGTTAAGGTTTGACTAGTTAAATGCTTAAGGACTATGAGACAGAAAAAAAGAAGGTAAGAGATTAAGGAACAAACGAGGTGTGAGAGGCAGTGGCTATTAAAAAAAAAAAAAACCACAACAAAAAACAAAAGGGTAATTTTTGGTGCTTTGATTTGATGCAAATTATATTTTGCATGGTGAGATTCCCGGTGATGCTATGTAGACAGTGATTGCAGTTCTCTTTCATGTCATATCAAGAAGTCTGAGGTCTTGTTTTAGGATTGAACACAGGAAGTTCTTCGCTGATGGTCTATGCTGTTTTATCCTACACTGGAGATCTTTCTGTGAATTTTCATCAGCCACATCATTACCCTGCAGAATTTGCAGAGAATTTGGAAAACCAATTTGTTTTGGGACTGGGGGTGAAAGGCAGCTACCTCACTGCAGACAGCTCCCATACAGCTGGGGAGTGTTACATGCTCTTGTTATATAAATTTGATGGGTTCACCTGGAGAGGAAGAAACAAGGTGAGGAACGAGGGCCAAATGAAATCTCAGTAAAACTAAATCTCAAAAAAAAAAGCCTGAAATCTGCAACAGGAGCCCTAAGGACCTTGGCTGTTGGACTTTCAGGGCAGAAAGGTCTTATGAGGTTTACAGGGACCTACTGTCTCAAGAGCATGTAGTTTCTCACACAATTTTGAGACTCCTGACATTGTTCATTTGACATATTTGGCACAATTGTGTGGATAAAATTTGACAATATGTAGAAAATGACCCAAAGTCACTATGCCAGAAAAAAACCTCTATTTCTTGGAAGGATATGGCAGGTCTATATTAAATCCTATATTTGACTGGGGTTAATTTTACACTTCTCTAGTTACTGTACCAGAAATTTTCAAGCATACTGATTTTGGCATATCTCTCAACAGAAAATTATCTGCATACCAGTAATTTTTTCTACAATACAGTGATAACCACATGCAGTTGTGAAGAGACACATTCCTCATTGAAGCAGAGGAGATTGTTCTTCCTGTATAAAGCATGTATCCATATTTTAGCAACTGCTCAAACTAAATCCATGGGTTGAGTCTTCAGTTTGCCCGTTGTTTTCATCTACTGGTAACCAAGGTGCTTAAGGTATTTCTCTTTTGTGCGAGTAGAAATACTGTGAGTACAAGCTGACCATTGGAGAAACTCCCTGGTAGAAAGGAGAAAGGTTGTTCCTCAGGCAGTTTATAGAGAACTCAGTTTTACGGACAGGACAGTAGCTGGTCTATAGATGTGAGCTTATAACATCCTCTTGGTTCATAGAAGATCTCCAAGAATGATCCTGGAAGTTTATGTAAAATTAAAGCATAGAAGAGCTCCTATGAAATAATGAAACTGGGCACTCTCATGATTCTCTCTGCAGCTGGAAAGAACTCCTGTTGACTTCTGTTAAAACAGAGTTTCAAATCCTGCTCTAAATCTTTAGTTAGCAATCACTATGACTGCATTCATGGGACACTTAACAGCAAGGGCAGTGGAAAAGAGCACTTTCCCATGCATCCCTTCTTGGCCACTTCAAATTTGTGCCAACAGTGGTGGCAACAAGCAATTATATTCCATGGTTTTCTCCATGTTATATATACCTGGTTCAAGTCAAAAAATAAATAAAAAATGGAAGTCACACAGTATTCCATTTACTTTTTTACAGAAAAGGTGGGAAGAAAACAGCAGTAAGTACATTTGGGAACATATAGTTGGTGAGTACGACTCTAAACAGGAATAAGGGAATAATAGGTTATACATAACTCAATTTCAAGAGAATTTGGGATATTTTTCACCTTCAATCATTTATCCTAAGGCTCTGGAAATTACATTTCTTGGGGCTGGCTTCTGTTGTAGTGAAAGTGAACAAAACCACAGGTAAAAAATGAGACATTCTGGAGTTTTGAAATGAGTAGTTACAATTATTGTGTTGAGAAAATGTAAGAGCAGACACACATTTCACTAATGTTTGATGGGAGATAGGTTTTGCTCCAAAATCTAAGGGTCAGCTTGCCAATGGAAAGAATGGCTAAGACAGAAGAAAAAAATAATAATCACGATTTTACAGGAATTAAGGTTTGGTTTCATCCAGAGACACGGGAAAAATCTCTGCCAGAACCAGGGTTGAACTCTGGAATGTCACACATATACTACCAAAGAGATACCAGCTGTATGGTATCTGCCTAAAAATTCTCATGAGTATAAAATTGTGACTAAAATGTTCCACATTTTCTGCTAATGAGGCAAAAATTCTGGAAAAAAGTTAAATGAAGATTAGTTGAGTGGTTTTAGAATTAATTTTCTAGGTGGGGAAAAACAAAAGGTAGATGAAGCAAACATTCAAGTAGTTTATGAATTTTCTCTCCTTGTCTCAAGACTTGTATTCTGAAATTTAAGCACTTATACTAAAGGGGCTTGATTTTCAAGAGCATTTGATACCCATTTTCAGCTTTATATCTTTCACTTTACAAGCTTAAGTTTTATCTGTTCTTTACTGTGCCTAGGTCTAGTAAGATATCCATTACAGTCTGAATGCTGTGAGATCCTTCAAAATCTGTGAAATTAAAATACCTCAGTGCAAATATAAGATCTACAGCAAATAACCAGTTCTGATGAGGAGTTTCTTTGTACATCAGCATTCCTGTCTGTAGAAATGAGATGGTAGTATGTAATTCCTTTGCAAAGTATCTCAAGAACTGAAATCTTTGAACATAACTATGTAATAACTATGTTTTGTTATTAGTTAGTAGTGCATCTGGTTGGAACCAGATGTGTTAGAGAAAGACAGAAGAGATTGTGGGATGTACGATACGGAATAAACTCCCCGAAGGAGATTCCTTCTTTATCCATGATATTTTTACCTAAATGTAGATAAAAAAAAAAAAAAAAAGAAAAAAGAAAAAAAAAAGAATAGTATTCTGAAAACACTCTGATCAAATTGCCTTTTTATTTGAGGAGTGGTAGAATTAAATGCTCTCTTGCACACAGTAACTATTTTACTGGGAGAAAGAACACATTTGCCAGCATAATATCTGCATTTTGATAGTCCTGCCATATAAAACTGATGCACTAGATTTTGAATGCAAACACAAGACTCTACACACCCATCTTTATCATAATGATTACAACAAAAAGGAGGAAAACTGTTGGTTTGTTTGATAATTAAAAAAACAACCTCAACGAACAGGAAAATTTTAGCAAGGCAGCTGTAAATCTTGGCACAGTTCTCTTATCAGATGATCTGCAATCTTACTCTAAAGTCACTTCAAACCTATGGAAGAAAATCCCAAAGGTCAACAAAAAAAGTCATTTTTCTTCTTTGAAGTGGCATGTAATTTTTATGTTAAATAACATTTATACCTCTATATAAACAGTGCTCAAAATGAACATCTTCCTACCTTTATCCAGTTATCTTCTCATGATTTTAAATAATCCGAAGTCATAATTTATGCTTTATGAAGACTTGAGTGTTTCGTATGTTATCATTCCTGAGCATGGCTTCCACAGATGTATGTATAGCCTGCAGTGTGCATATATATGTCCTTTCTCTAATAACTAGTGAGCCTCTGGAGACAAAGCCACCTCTTGTGCAGTTCTTAAGTACATGAATAACCTTAAGCACATGACTCCACTTTATTGACTGGGATATCTCATGCATTTAAAGTTACATATGTGCTAAAGTGCTTTGATGGATCAGGGCCGAAATGAATAGGGACTATAACACTGCGGGGCTAATGATGCTCTTATTGTAAGACTCATTATCCCTGTTTTTGCATGAATTTTAACAAAGCAAAGGATTTTTGATTAGTGGGAATTCTTTAAGGTTTATTTTCATTTGTTTGATTTCATTCTGTTGTGCATGGCCCATTTTTATGCCTGTGTTTCCAAGGAAACAGTTGTAAAATGGAATTTGATATGATGTGTTATCAAGTTCCTTGTCAGCAAGTTTCAAGTGATAGTTATGAACTTGACAAATTAACTTAAAAAAAATTATGATATGAGTATTAAGATGGAACTCCATGTATGTCGTTTGTTGTCATGTGAATTATGTTCTAAAGATTTAATTTGTTTGGGGATAGAGAAACTGTTCTGATTGCTGCAAGGAGGTCATAGCATTGATAGCACTTATACAATATACAATGTATGCAACACTGAAATTAATATTTGAGTATGCTGCTGTTTTGATTCTAGCAGTACAACCTCATGAGAAAGTGCATTGAGTTAAATCAGACTGACTCCATTTAAGGAGTCCTTTATCTTGACCGGATGGCTAGCAATAAAAGGAAAATGGTATCTAATTTGGACCCATGTCTTATGTACCAAAATCCAAGCAGGGGTTATATATACAGTAAGTCTAAGCAGATGCAGAACTCTGAATAGTCTTTACAATCTCTTAATTGCTGTGCAAGCACAAATACAAATCTTTATTCCAAAACATTTGTACAAATGTATGTGGTTTAGAGAGCAACAAAAAACCTGAAGTTCTGTTTCTCAGCTTCTCAGCTTCTTTATTATTATTCTTGCAATAATGAGGGTCCCTTGAGTAAATACGTTAGTAAAAAAAAAGGCACTGCTAGGAAAAAAAAAAAAAAAACAAAACTTAAAAAAAATACTGTAGATCTGAGTGTGTCTGTGACATTTTTCACAGTTATTGACCTCAGGAAAAAGATGAACAGGAAACTCCGAACTCATACTGAGGACTCCATTTCACATAATACTGTTTTCCCATGAGACTTGCAAAACAAAATATTTCAGGATCAGTTTAGTATTCTATTGAGAATGGTTGTTGTTTTTTTTTAAGTAATCTGTATGGGCCGGTTGTCTTGACTGAAGCCTGAGAAGCTAGGCAAGACCCTGAAAAAACAGAAAGACTTCTGCGAGTGATATGAAATCCCTGTGTTTGAGGGAAACAAAAAAGGGATTTGTCACTGGACCGTATTTCAGCACCGCTCCCTTTCTAAGTTGGGAAATTATTTAGTTTAGTTTTAATTCAACTAGTATTTGTGTTCCACATGTTTAATAAAAGTCATGTCAGGACTCACAGAACTCTTAATATCATGGTTTCTTTGTTTTTTGTCTGAGCATCCCTGTGAGGAATACCAGGAGCAGAGACATCAAAGTGTGGACCCTGACCTCTGGTACTTGACATGGTCTGCCCTGAGGTCATAGTCTCCCTGTTGACAAGATGTGGGACCACATCGAAACCCACCTCTACTCTCTCTGGCATCTGCATTCACTTTTCCATGAAACATAAGGTGATGGAAAGAACAACTGGGACCATCAGTATGGGCATTTCTCCAGCATCAGGGTGCAGAGAGGACATGCATTTGAACCCACAAGATCAGCAGCACTCCTAGATCCCCACCTTAATAGGTTTGGGGAAGGGGGCAGGGGGGCAGTATCTTAGTTATAGTCTAAGGAACAGGATTGTGCAGAAAGCTTCAGGTCAAGCAAGGAGTTAAACTTAGTTTTCCTCAGCTGTAGGCTATTGCCTTAATGCCTGAGCTGACCTTCCTACCCCAATTTACAACTGATGTGTAAATGAAAATTAAAAAAAAAAAAAGGTGGTTATTCAAATGTTCACATCTTGACGTCTTCAGCACAGAGAATTCTGTCTGCTATTTCTTGTTCCCAGTCTTGTAAATTTAGGGGCTAAGTCTCCCAAATCCTTGGTTTTTTTATGCATGAGAACATTACTGCCTGCTCCTGATTCAGTGTATCTTGAACCTTTGGTAAGTAGTGATACCAGGGATGCGAGTCTTAACGCTGGAAAAGAAGAAATAATTTCCATGTAGACTGATCTAAAGTGTTTGGGGCTGACCAAAAATTTGTCATTTTTAAGGTTCTTAATGAGATGGATTTCTG
Organism: Pterocles gutturalis; assembly: GCF_000699245.1. Lineage (NCBI taxonomy): Eukaryota > Metazoa > Chordata > Aves > Pterocliformes > Pteroclidae > Pterocles > Pterocles gutturalis. The sequence goes on from NW_010115446.1 coordinate 42,069, forward strand.
AAAAAAGGCAGGTGAGGTGTCACAGGCGAATTAATTTCAAACATAGCCTTCTATGGGGAAGTCACACTACTTGCATAGTTGTATGTGCACACACACACACACACACATATACATACATATATTGTGCATTTTTTTGTTTTTCATATATTAAGACTATTAATTAATGTTTTTACATTAACAATTTAAAGTTCATTTAAAATCACAGTAGCTGGACTTCATGAGGCAAGGGTGAAGTGCACACTCTCATTCGCAGAAGCAAGTAATTTCATTAAAAATGTTCCATGATTGTAGTTATATTTGTCTTAGTCTTTCCCTTTAGTAACAGTTTAAAAGAAGGAAAAGGAAAACAATTCATCTTGAAGACGATTGAACCTGACACAAAAGACTGTAAAAGCTTGAAAAATGGTCTAATGTGGAAATACATATTTCAACAATTTGTAAATTGTGCATTACATACTCAACGGATAATTGTGGTCTGTTTACCAAATATGAATGCAGACAATTGTTAATGTAGTATCACGTCAGTCCATGCCACAGAGACATTATATTGTTGATACAAAATGCACATTGATGAAACAGTAGCAAAGAAATAAATTCTTGCCACTGTTCAAGCATTAATAACAGAGCTGTTTTAATGTCGTTAGAGGTTGGAAGAAGTCTCGTTTTGAGGCAACTGAAACTCTTAAGACTCCATTCCCTGAATGTATATCATAAGAGTGCAAAATGCATCCGCATATGATATGTTGTTATCTTGTCTGTCTCTTTTTCTAATTCCATATTTTGATGTCATTTAAAAATGGCTAGGGGAGTGTTTTGAAGGCTTGTAAAAAAAAAAAAAAAAAGAAAAAAAAAAGCTGCTCTTATTTCCAAGACAAGTCTTGCTATGAAGTCTCAGGAATCAGTTTGTGTGAGTTACTGCAAATCTTCTAAGAAAATGGGAATACACAGGCTATAACAGCTCTATTTAAAACAGAAAATCTACTTTGTGTGTGTGTGTGTGTGTGTGTGCAGGCAAACATGGCATTCAGGAGAGTGAAATGAAATGAGCCAGAAACTTCTCACATTTTCCTGGCATCTGTGGCGTGTCGCCATATGAGAACCATATGACTGCTGGCAGATTGGCATGTCAGCTCAAGCATGTACAACTTGACCTCACTGAGCTCTGTGTTTATCAGTTTATAACAGGAATATTGATACAATTTTAGCTGCAGTCTTTCTGTGCAAGGACAATTCATCCTTTCACAGTCCTAATTCTCCTTTGCTAAAATGACAGCACCTTGCTTTGAAGTTGCTTTTCCACTTGGGGAAAAAAACAGCAAAGGCAGCAGAAGACAGCAGAAAGCTGTTCTGTGTGCCAGAATGATGTTTCATTCATTGTTTTGTTAACTGTGAAGTCCTTAGTGGAGTTTGTCATGGGATTGCCTCGCTGACTTGTGCTGTCTTTGTGGCTGAAAACCACAGCAGTATAAAAGACAGAGCTGGAGACACAAATGTCGATTGTTGTTAAAGCTGAAAGTCAATGCTGAAGTGTATCTGCACAGAGCAGACTATTGTCCCAGCGTTTATTCACTCAGAAGGATAAAAGTACAATGCATAAAAATGTGGATAGGCAGTTTTTCACCTCAAGTTGGCTTTAGATGTCCTGATCTTCAAATGAGTGGAACATAAGCATATATGTAATTGCTACAACTCACATATACGCAGTTAAATATCAGAATGGTGGACATGATACAAAATCTGAGACAAATACCTCTCCATCAAGAATGAGAAACTGGATAGAAGTGTAATAATAAATCTGAGTTTGCTTGAAAAAATCAGACATGATACAAACTTGTCTGGCTGTTTATGGCTGGGTGAGAGTTGATAACAGTGAAATGATGTGGGTACAGCCCAACCATGATCTGGATTGCAGACAGAAATAAAAAGTACAGAGAGTACTTATGACCATACAACTTAATTTAAACTGCCTTTCTCACCATCATTTCCTTCAAGAGTAAGAGTACATCTCTGATCCTCAAGTACTTAAACATACACTTACACTACGACTTGTTCCACTTAACAGTGTGGAAAGATGTAATGATAGATGTAATCATAGAATCATAGAATGGTTTG
>NW_010115447.1:0-7547 GCF_000699245.1 Pterocles gutturalis
GTATAGACAGAGACAAAGAAGGCATTCAACGTTGTAGCAAGTCTTTTCACCTTGCCTATGTGGTTCGACTGTTATCAACTCTCAACTATATTGCTGTTTGGGCCTGTGAACTGTTTTTATTTTTTTCTTTTTTTTTTTTTTTTTACTAATTTCTACCTTTTTAAAGTTTTTTATGTTAAGTACAAGTATACCTGAAAATGAGATCGAGTCTAAAAAAGGTCAATCGCTACATCTGCGATTTAAGAAAAAAAATCCTAAACAGAATCAAAATTCATAATGTATATACAGGAAAGCAGTACACAAATAAGAAAAAGAGTCACATGTTCATTTAAAACCACAGAAACACTGTTTCAAACAATAAAGTGATAAAATATTTTTATCTTCTCAGATCCTGGACTCTTCCCTTTATCTGGCCTGAACATACAAATTTGGTGATCTTGTCAACAAACTTGCAAAACTATTCTTTGGATATATTTTGAAGAGAGATGAGTGTATGTTTCCCCCACAGATGAAGAAGCAAAATGATTTAAGTTTGTTTTTCTTTTTCCTGCTATGGCGTTCACCACATTGCTGTTTGAAAGTGTAGTTCAATATGCTAGCATTTTTTCATATTCCTAATTCATGTCAAACCCCTGGAAAGCCTTATTTCTGTCTACCTTGAAATGGATAGCTTTTTTGAAGAAAAAAGTGCAAAAAAAATTAATAATCATGAGTAATACAACAACCATTTGCCCTAACCAAATATTGTCTTTAAAAAAAAAAAACATACTGTAATCTCACAGTTATCACTACTCATTTATCATCACCCATCAGAATAAATCATACGTATGTCACATTAAGTAGTATGTGATATGGTAACTATCAGTATTACCTAACTGAAACTAATAATCTCAGTTGCTACCATGTTAGGAACATACCACTGACTTGAGCCACTGCAGAATTTTCCTACATACTCATCAACTGAAGAGATGGAAATACTCAGATGTTCAATCTTCTGAAGCTTTGATAAGCATAATAGAAGATAATACTGTATTTGAATGGAGAGCAAACTTTTTTTTCAAAGATCAGTTCTGAAGAAATAAAGGCTATATATAAAGGTGTTAAAATATTTTAGGCTTGGATAACCAGAACAACCAGTATACCTGGGGGCAGAGAGAATCAAGAAAAGCTGTGATTCACTTAAGCGTCAAGGACTTCACTGGAGATGTAGAGAACAAACATTAGGAGAAGGAAAAACAAGTAGTCTCACGCTATGCTAAAAAACACACTGAAGCTGAAGTAATTTTGTTAATATAAGTAATATTTGCTGAAAAGATGCTCATAGCTTTTTGTTACAGGACTACTAAATTTCTTATTCTATTCCAACCAAAAATATATCATAGTCATTAGAAGACATTTCTGTGTTTGTATGATATAACTTTTTAGAATACTTAATCAAGAAAAATACCAATTTTTGTAAAATAAGAATACAAGTAAAAGATTGATACTCTTTTCCACCACTTGTTTCTCCACCATTCCCTCTCTCCCATTCTATACAACTTTTAGCAAAGAGAGGGCAGTTAAGGAAAGGAAGAAACAAAGATATTCTTTGTTATAATGCAAAAATTACAAATATAACTAGAATTTCAACCAATTAATTGAAAAAAAAGGGAGAAAAACACATACTTGTGCAGATCCTTCATTCTCTTGTTGGAGTGGAATGTGTGCAAAAGTCATTAGTACACGTTTGCAGATACTGCTCATCAATCAAATTAAGCAAATCTCAGCAGGCACAGAAATACAAGCAATGCTGCTGCCTACTATCTTGCTATTACCTCTTCTGCTCCCATCTGCTGTTGTACCAGTATTACAGAAATTAATCACTTTATCCTTACAGGCAGCCTCTGAAGCAAAGAGTACAAGTATTACAAATATGCTCTTACTCTCTCCCTCAGTTTCACCTGACTCCACAGGGTTCTCCATGCTTTTCTGAAGCAAACTACCAGACCACTGTGACTTGCCTGAATCAGAAACTGGACTCAGGTCCTGGATCTCAGCTAGGGCACCTGACTGAGGTTGTTATTCCTGGTAAACAGGACTTTCTCCACAAACCACGTACACTGAAGATTCTCCATGGCTTCTAAATTTCTTGAAATAAGGCTCAAGATCCATACGTGAGCTCCTGAAGGCACAATTGTGGCACAAAATAACACACGTACAGAAACTACTGCAATAAGTGTGGAAGAGGAGAACACGAGAAAGGTACGAAAATAAACAGCATAGCCAGTTTCATCTAATTATGTGCAACACAGCCCTCATTAACAAATCTCAGTAATGAAAGTATTACAAACAACAAATGTCAGTCTTCATCCCACATTTAAATCTGGATAAATGGCCCATTTAAGAAAGGATTAAGATGCTTATGTCCCTTCATCTTTCTTCAACCTTATATATTTCAAACCTAAGAAAACATTTCAAAACCTAAGATATACATTTTAGAGGAGGGCAGGAGAGAAAGCGATATTTCACAACACTGCCATTATAGAAAAAACTGGAAGCAGATAGTTCTTATATACTGGTTCGAAGCAACCACGTTGATTATCAAGTTACATGATTAACTGCCCGACTTAGAAAAGCAGTATATTATCAGCCATCTATTTCATTTAATAGATGCACATTTTAGAAGGAAAAACATGCTTGATATCTTTTTGCTAACTTGTTAAAATTGCCTTAAAGTTTGCATTTTGAGTGAAATGGAAGAAAACACTACTGAAGCGTTTACATGGACCATCAACCTGCCTCACTAGGCTTTCCAGCCTCTTTTATCATGTTAGTGTATGGAATTACAGCAGCTCCAACAAGAACCAGTTTCTTTCCAGCACATTCCATTTTTCAGCAGACTGTAAAGAGTTTCTCCAAGTCAGACTCTTCTGAAACTGTATCATTAGACATCCAGTCTCTGATATACCCATGCTTTGCTGTTACCTTATCAAACGTTAGCTATTACATGTTTTGTACAGGTAATCCCAACTCAAAGACAAAAGAATAATATAATAATTAACGACTACAATTATTCTCTAGGATCTATTATTTTCAAGTTTGCTAGCATAAGCAATTAAAAAAAGTAATTAAAATTACTTACATATTTCCTAAATTCAATGCATAGAGTGACCCCTTCTGGTCCGCCAGGCACCCCAGCAAAGACACAAACCCACAAAAACCATCACTCCAAGGACTGAGCCTGAGCAAACGAACCTACATAGACAAACCTCAGATAAAGAGCATGCATACCTCATTCAAGTTACAGAATGACTAATACTAATAACCCAGTAGAGGGAAAAATACTCCAGTGCTTTCTATGGACTTTTAAACATTCATTCTTATTGTTATTATGAATAACAAGTAAACAAGTGAATGGCTTGTAAAGAATGCTTACCATATACCAGTATCTATAGCTGAGAGCCAAATTATTAAGAGTTTCAATTTTTTCCAAAAATTTTCTTAAAAAACACCACGAAGAAATAAGCTTCAGTATACACTTTTTAAATCAGAAAAGTGTATACTTCCGGTATGTACCCAATTTAACATGAATAGCAATTATGACAATAAGCCCGCATGAATCAGACTGTGCTTGCTCCTCTTTTATTTTATACATAAAAAGCAAGGCCACAGAAGGATCTGATTATTTGTCTAAATACTGTCTGCTTTAATACACAACTAACTAATAAGCCAGGTTACCAATATTGTGATCTGCAATACACACACTTTATCATCTAATACACTCTTTTATTAATTTAAACAATTAATGTAGGAGAATCAGTTCAAGATCTCAACACTAATATGAGTACACAAGTATGGCTGTTTATTTGAAGTGCTGAATGTTCTCTTATTTTTTTTTAAATATATACATGTTAGACACACAAACACACGCTTATGTATGAAATCAGTACCCAACTAGGATCAACAAGTAGGTAAGAGCAAATCTTTTTCTGAGTGTGAATTCTAAGTGCATTTCTTTGACCACTGAGCTTTTTAATAACACACACAGGACTACAATATAAAGTGTGCACGAAACTGACAAACAGAACAAACATTTGCCTCTGACATTATTTCAGCCAGGATTAATTAGAAGAATATAAAAAGAGAAAGCAGTGCTCTAATTCCCACTCCTGAAGGAAAACTTTTCTTAGAAAACTTAAGTAATAGAAATAGAAATCCACTCTTCTCTCTCTGCTTCAAAAACCCTGCAAATTAAAAAGAATATTCTGTACTGACTGCAAGTTTCCACTGCATCTAAACCAAGTCAATCCAGTGTTGCTCAGTATGTGCTCATATTGGGAGCTTACAAAAGACACCCCAGCTGCTCAGGAGTAGCTGGAACCCAGAGGCAGAATCTGGATGCCAGAGCTTCTCAGTGGTCATCAGCAGGCTGGCCTGCGCTCTGCCTGTTACTTATGACCACTAGTCAAAGTTGTTGAAGTGAACAGCCAAAAGTTATTTTTAAAATGCATTCAACCATTTCTAGCTTAGCACAACAAACCCCCCCTCAGCCTTCAACAGGAGCTCAACATTTTATAGAGATTTTATTTTTGGAAGCCATATTTAAATATTTACAATGTTACACAAAGGAGAATAAAAGAAAAAAAAAAGTGACATGCTATAAAACATTTAAGAAGCCTGTAAGTTGGCTTTTTTTTTTTCAAATGAACTTTGCTATTGTTTTCACTGAAATAGAGTACTACAACATCCACTGTAAAAGTATAAATTTAGACATTCTTATGTCAATGAAAAAACACAAGAAAAGAACATTGAGGTTAAAAGTAAGGCCTCCAGCGTCAGATAATTCAAGAAATAATGCTGTCCATGTACAACTTAATCCCTTTGGGCCTAATGCCTCAAGAGATAATTAAAAGCTTACTTCTCAAGATCTTGGCACTACTGGGTGAGCAAGTTTTCTAACACTGTTGTGGTCAGTCTTGCCCATGTCTGATCCTGGGCCTTGTAAGTGCCATCTAAACACAGAACTGAACCAAACACCAAGGTGAGTGGTGCAGCTGATTTGCTAGAGGGAAGGGATGCCATCCCTTTGACAGACTTGAGGAGTGAACCTCATGAAGTTCAACAAAGCCAAATGCAAGGTCCTGCAACTTGGTCAGGGCAATCCCAAGCACAAATAAGGGCTGGGGGAAGAACGGTTTGAGAGCAGCCCTGAGAAGGACTTGGGGATAGCGAAGGATGAAAAGCTGGACGTGAGCTGGCAGTGTGAGCTTGCAGCCCAGAAAGACAGTCATATCCTTGGCTGCATCAAGAGAAGCATGACCAGCAGGTTTAGGGAGGTGATTCTGCCCCTCTACTCCGTTTTTGTGAGAAACCACCTGCAGTACTGCATCCAGCTCTGGAGTCCTCAGCACAGGAAAGACATGGACCTGTTAAGAGTGGGTCTAGAGGAGGGCCACAAAGATGATCAGAGGGCTGGAGCACATCTGCTATGATGAAGAAAGGCTGAGCAATTTGGGGTTGTTCAGCCTGGAGAAGAGAAGGTGCCGGGGAGACCTTATTGTGGTCTTTCAACATATAAAGGGTGCCTATAAGAAAGATGGAGAGATAATTTTTACCAGGGCTTGTAGTAACAGGACAAGAACAACGGTTTTAAACTAAAAGACAAGAGATTTAGATGGGACAAAAGGAAGAATTTTTTTATCATGAGGGTGGTGAGTCACTGAAACAGGTTGCCCAGGGAAGTGGCTTTCCCATCACTGGAAGTGCTAAAGGTCAGGTTGGACCTAATCAGCAAGCCAATCTAGTGACAGATGTCCCTGCCCATGGCAGGGGGTTGGATTAGATGATTTTTAAAGGACCCTTCCAACCCAAACCATTGTATGATTCTACGAAAGGGGACTTTTTACTTTTCTAAGCTGTCAACACCAAGAGAAGGGCCCTAAGTCTATTAGAAACCCGATTCCCTCTCTGTGGTAGTAGAAAGTAATGCAATACCAAAACTATTGCCAAGTCAGCTTCAGTACCAGACATACTAGTACATCAGTAGGCTGCTCTGATGAAACTACAGCTTTTAATCTTTATTAGTTTCAAAGCCCTGATCTCTGTACAGTGGTGCAAAGCCATGCTGTGACTGCATGCGTGTAAGAGCACATTTGGCTGACTTGGGGATTACCACACTCAGGTCCTTCTCACAGTATCCTCTCATGGTACCTTGTCTCTTCTGCCCCCTGCTAGTGGCTGGGCACTTTGTGTGTGCACTGAGCTCTCAGGTTAAAACCACTCCTGAGGCCTGGATGTTAGTCACTAATCAAAGTTAAATCTTCTGTCTCCCGTGCCTTGGTGACCCAGCATTAAGGCTGGATCCAAAGGCTGACAGTCAATGTATGTCAGCCATCAAACAGGTTACTTGGCTACTACTTTGCCTTCCCTGGGGAATAATAAATTAGTCCTCAATGCTGTCCTGCAAGTCTGCTCAAGATTTATAAATGGAATCATGGTTTACTATCTACAAACTAGAAATTAAGAACTGTTGTAATGCAGGAGGTAAAAATGGGTTTTTAACTGGGGACTGAGTAATTGTTGACTCATGCTGCCTACTTATCACACTGCTCATCATAATCACACCCTGCTGCCTTAAGGGTTAAGAAATTGTCTGTCTGAGCCATGAGAAATAAGAATAGGGATTTTTAAATCAGTTAGCATCAAACATGATGCTAACACCAGGAGAAAAGTGAAATACAAGGGGTTTATATTCCATGTTCAGGACAGTGGCACATGACCATATTGCTGCACACCCAGTATTTCACACCAAGCCTTGTTTCAAGGTATTACTCTTGCAGGAGCTGCAAAGATTCTTTGCTCATTTCCTTGATGTTAAGGACAGAAAGCTACCTCTAAACATGAGGTAGTGTTGGGTTGGACTTGATGATCCTTGAAGTCTTTTCCAACCTTAATGATTCTATGATTCTATGAGCAATAAATGAATTACATACATCAAGAATGAAGTGAAGGTAAACTATCTGTGGATGTCTCTGACTGAGAGGAGTAAGAGAGGACTAGAGTGGCAGGTGGCAGAGCACTACTGTATTGCCTTGCTCTGTCTGTGACTTCTGGCAAGGTACATGGTCTGGGATGCAATGTAGCACATCAGTGCCCAACAGAAAGCACATGGCAAGAAGCACAAAAGAACTTTACTGGAGTCATCACATAATGCCTCCAGCATTAAAGCAGAGACAAGGTCTGCATTACCAGTGAGCATGAAAGAAACCTCAGGAAAAAGAGATCACACTGACCTTTGAGCACCAAATCAGACACTGACAAGCAGTAGCTTATCCCACAAATTTAAAAATACGTGCTTGACTAATTCATTAAGCAAATGCAATATTAGGTGATACCCACAGCAAGTTCTGCAGATAAATATTATGTAACTTGACAACAATGGTCCTGAAAAATTTGGGAGTAATTGTCTGTTAAGATTCTGAACCCTGGCTAGCAGCAAACCACCATATGGCCACTCACCCACCCTCCCCACTCCCAGGTATAGTGGAGAGAATTAAAGGGGTAAAGGG
>NW_010115448.1:0-4467 GCF_000699245.1 Pterocles gutturalis
CCTCCACCCCTCACCGCGGTCGCTTCGCCGGTGCCTCGGCCGTGCCGTGGGGTGTGCAGCAGGCAGGTGCAAGCTGCGCTTTGCAGGGCCGGGCTTAGGGAACCCCAGGGACATGTCTCCCAATGGGGACAGGAGCCACGGTGCTGACCAAGAGCCCCCGACATTGACTGGAGCCTGAGAAAGCCCCATGCTGAGGACCACGAGCGACCAAACCCCGCTCCCAACCAAATACGACTAAGACTCAGAACCAGGACACAGCTTGGCTTAGTTGTTTTTTTTTTTAACTAATATTTCCTACTATACATTGGTGCTTCGGTCCAGCACGGTCACCGCAGAGCTACAGCACGGACGCACACACGGCCTCTATACAGAATATACACTGTACAGGCAGCGCTGCCGCGCAGGGGGTGCCACAGGGCGCGTCACTGCGGGGACGTACGGCTCTACCAGGAGGAACTCCTTGGTGGGAACCTGAGCAGCCTCCTGCTGTTTCTGCACTGTCCGAGCCTGGCTCTGGAGGGGAAAACGCAGGAAGGGTTCTGAGACCCACCGACAGCTCCCCAGCCCCAAGGCAGCAGAGCAGCGGGGCTGCTGGGGGACCAGCACCACCCTGCCCGCCCCGGGCACTGCTGCCAGCTTTGGGCAGGGCTCCGCCGAAACGCTGAACACTCCTGCCCTGTGCGAAGGTACGTTCCAGGGCTTGCGGCAGCGTCAGGCTGCCAGGACCATCCCCAAACCCGTCCTTACCGCAAGTGTTCAGGCTCTGGCCAGGCTGGCAGATGGTGAAATGCAGTTACAGAAGCAGGAATCCACCCGGGGTCACAGCAAATCCCAGGCAGCTGGCAGAAGGACTGCTCTCAGGCAGAGGGCAGCTGCCTCCAAAACTGGTACCAGAGCCTCGAGTCTTCCCGACGTTCAGCCCCGAAGAGCTGGAGAGGTGGTTCCCCCACAGACCCCAGCCCAGGGCGAGCAGGCACCAGCCCACGTGCCCACCCAGGGCCCCTCGGAGAGTTCCCACGCGGCAGGGCTGACGCAGGCTGTGAAAATCAGATTCTGCAACGTGTTGAATCGGCAAGCAGGCTGACCACATCTCTCACTGCCCAAGGCAGAGCTCCAGCTCTCTTGTACGTCACTGGAGCGCACAAACTTGATTTTTCAAGCAGAATAAATTACATTTGGAGGCCAGCCCCTCTCTGCAGAGCTCCAGTAGCTATTGCCAGTCACACAGCACCCCGCCATGACCGCGGGAGAGCTCTGCTCCTTGCAGAGGCACCAGACCCTTCTCCTCTGTCTTTGCCTTGGGGAAAAACCAGCAGCCCTGCACATCCAGCAGCTCATCCTCCCACTCCCATCACACCTGAAGCTCTTGCCGGCGTGAGTCACGCTGCTGAACGGGCAGTGGCAATTTTTTCACATCATTTTGTACGTGGGGGACGAGCATCTCTCTCATTATCACCAGGAGCTGGCCTGAAACAACTCCCCCCGTCCAGGGCTGGTCTTCCAAGCAGGACGACAGCATGGAAATGTTGAGAGCCCAAGCGCTAGACGAAGATGGATGCGTACATACGGGGACCGTGGGTTTTGCGCAGCCTGTCGCACGCTGCGGGAAGCCTGGCTGTCACTGTCTGACCTACTGAGAGCCACGCAGGGACCAGTTTGGCATTTGCAGCCCCTAACCCAGCTCCTCCCAGCGGGACTGGGCAGAGAACAGCCCACACGGGTCCCCATGGCTGCTGTGGTTCTGACCCATGCGCTCAACACCCTCTGTGGCTGTGAGCACGGTCCCGATCGGGTCGCGGCGGCTGGGTCAGGGAAGAACTTTCCGAATGCAACCGCAGCTGCCCACAGCTCGGAGCGGGGTGGGGGGGTCCGTCCTTCTCCGACAGAGTCCCTCCGCTGCGCTCAGGGGTGGTGCAGCACAGCCTGGAGATCCGCCGGCAGCGAGCCGATGATGGTCTCGATGTACAAGCCCACCCGCTGCAGGGTTTCCTCCTTCACGGGGAGGTGCTGGCACCTGGCTCTCACCTGCAGAGACACAGAGGAGTGCGAGAAGAGCTTCAAAGCGGCTCCTTCCGCTTCGCCGCTGGCCGAGCAAGCTTCACGCTGCCTCTTTAGTTTGGGGTACGAGACAACAGCCAGGAAACTGTCACCTGAGCCTCGGGGAGTGAAAGGAGGCAGAGCTCCGAATCCTTTCCTACACAAACACTAAAGCTCCACGACTGTCCCATTTGCCAGTTCTCCAAACCAGGGAGAAAAGTTCTCTGAGCAACAAGCAGGAGCCCCATCCCTGGTCTCTCCCGGCCGCAGAGACACCGACAGAAAGGCAGGAGTGCAGCAAGAAGGGAGGAAAACTTACCAGCTTCTCACGAAGCTTTAGCACCAGGTCTACAATCTCCACCTCGGACTTGTCCTTCATCCAGGCCACAATGTTCTAGAGAGAGAGAACAGCTTTCCTCAGGGACATTTCCTCTCTAGAGAAGCTTTTCTCAAAGACACACCCCTAAGCAAAGCCTGAAACCAAAGCGAGGAGCAAGTTTCTCATCCTCTTTCACAACCCTGCTTCCAGCACTGCAGCCTAAATGAGCAAGACTCAGCATCCTCTGCTTCTCTGACCACGACAGCATCAAGCTCTGGACAGCAAGGGCAGAGCGAAGGAAAGATGCAGTAAAACGCCGGCGCTCGAGGACCGGCACTGCTGAACTGCAGCTGAGGATGCGCCTGGACAGGATGCAGAGCTCCTGGCTCTGAGAATTGCACCAGCAGCCACTGCGACAATCCCTGCCCCTTTCACTGGGCATCAAGGAAGCCAGGCACAGACGATGCCTCTAGTCCGGCACCCTGCTGGCTTGGGAAGGGGCTGATAAAGGAGAGGAGTGAGCAGCAGCAGCCGGAGCAGGACCTGCAGCGCTGACAAAGCGGGGACGCTGAGCTGCTCGTGCTCTTGTCCCCCCACGTGCTGTCACTCCTGTGCCCCGGCAGCCCCGAGGCAGAACTGCGATTCCCACCGTCCTGCGCCCACGGGTGCCGAATCGAGACGTGCCGACCAGTGCCCGGGGTAGCGGTGCCCTCATCCCCCGGGCTTCACGCTTGGTTTGAGCACCTGCAGCGGGGACGTACCGCGTCACAGATCGCCTCCAAATGCAGAGCCTCCAGCTTCTGCGTCATCTCCTTGTGCCTCTGCCGGTACCAGCCGTCGAAGTTGGGAGACTTGAAGAACCGCCTGCGGAAAGGGAGGGGACACTGAGCAGGGGACACTGAGCAGGGGACAGAGGGGACCTGGGGTAAGCACGCTGGCTCTGCTGCGCACAGATTTCCCTTCCTCTGGCAGCAGACACAGGCGGAAGAGGAAAAGACACTCCGATTACCTGTGTCGTTAGGGATGGAAAGCAATTACGAGCTAATCACTTTCTGCATCTTGCCCATTGCAGAGGCTTCTCTTCTGTCAGGCGTCAACACGACACAGCAGAGCAGCTCTGGCAGATTGTCACGAAGGAGAGGGACAATCCTGCCAGACTCACGCCTGTCGCATCAGCTCACGCCTCGGCCGGCCCAAGCAGCTCTTTGCCCCTCTGCAGCCTTCCTTTGGCCCGTTTTTCCTTCGGAGTTCGGATAACTGGGATGGTTCAACATGGGGAGAAATTCCCATGCCTCTGTATCTTGCTTCCTTCCTCGCCTTTCCTGGCATTTAAAGCTTTCAACCACGTGCTAGCACAGACCCCAGTCCCATACAAGGGCTGATTTACATCTCTCCCACACAAACAAGGTACCGCCCAGGCTTCGTGTAACTGACACCTCGCCGGTGCAGCCCGTTACAAACCTCTGGTGTTACTGAGCTCCGCAGGAAAACGAGCAGGCGGCAGCGCAATGCCCGTTTTTATCTCGGAGCGTTATAGAACTTCAGATGAAATTCAAAATGGGATTAAAAAAGCACAAACTGGAAGACAGGGGTTGTGGCAGCAGAGAAAGAAAAAGATGAGAAAGTGTAAGATGCCGTACAGAGCTGAGGAACAGCCACGTCAGCTCTGCGACTCTTTCAGTAACAACAGAAGCAGCCGGTTGCTTGTTATTATTTTGCAAAATATTAGATATCCAAAATTAAATCTATCACACGCACGCTGTAAGGAGTGGAACTGCTTGTTTTCTGCTCAATATGTTAAAGCACAAAATGGTACAGGCTTTATCACAGCAACGCAACATACTCATCGATGATTCTTTGCTCACTTTCTGGAACTTTTTCCCTTCCCCGTATCCGTACATCTCCCATTTTCCTCCCCACTGGGTGTCCGATTTTGGGATTTTTCCTACTCATATTGTGATAAGTGCCTTCTCCATCCCATTTATAATTAATTATCCTTTATGAAAAGGATGCACGAACTCTCCTGCATGCTCTCTTAAATTGTACCCTGAAGAAATGTCATCCCTCTGTGTCCCAACAGCATTAGAATCACAGAATCCCAGAAGGGTTTG
>NW_010115449.1:0-31806 GCF_000699245.1 Pterocles gutturalis
GTTATGGAATAGATTATTGGCCACTTTGTCTCTCAATCCCAAACCTAAGATCAAGTCCTGGGCTAGTAACTGGGGCTGTGCTCCCTCCCAGTTTCTCTGGTCTGCAGACAGCCAGAGAAGCTGAAAGACCTTGGCATCCATGTAAACATCACTTTTTATCAGCTTTCTTCTGAGCACAAATCCAAAACACAGCCTCTTGCTAGCTATTATGAAGAAAGTTAACTCTGTCTCAGCATAACCCAGGACAATCTGATACTTGTTAAGACAAACATTAGATTTTCAGAGATAAAAGTCCAAAGACTTGGAAGAGAAATGTCTCTCTCTGTTGACACACTGTAAGGAAGGGAGCACACTGAGCAGGGCTTTACATCAGGAAATCTAAGTAAAATTTCATGCACTTAAATACCATTTTTTAAATCCCTGAGGTCTAGCATCTTAGTAAAAGACACTGGAAAGCCACTATGGCATAGCTACAGAGGAACAAGCAACTATAAACTCTTTAACAATGAGTGACAGCAATAATGTAAGAAGACACCTGGAAAATAATTCTGGAATTCAAATAGTAGTTCCCAGAGTTTTACTGAGGCAACACTGAGCTGTGGTAGAGTTGGGGAGAGGTAACAAAGACTTTCTTCCACTGATAGACAGCAGTGGAACATCAGCCTCTGGCTCTGCTGCTAGATTTTGATCTGCAGCATAATGAAAAAAACAATGCATCGAGCATGGATATGCAGAAGAATGCAACAGTAGCCCACCTAAGCTTATCACAAAATAAATACTCTATTCAGAAGAGGAAGAAATAAAATTGAGGAAGAGTGGTACAGGACAGACAGTAATCACTGCTAGTTAACTTCTGCATTTACAGATTTACAGGATAAAGCTGCTGATGGATACAAATACAGATCCTTCCAAAGTTTAAAGCTAGTGTAACAAGCACTTTTGATGTTCAGACAACATCAAACTGTGGAAGACACTAAAACCTAGAGAAATGTAAAAATGTGAATAGCCACATCAAAGTACAATCTCTGTCACTGAAAAAGGGCAAAGATTAAGTTCTGGCACTGCAGGAGCTAAGACCTACCAAGTAAATATTACTGTCCATAATTACTTTGCTTTCCATTGACGCTGAGGGTAACAAATAAACCACTATCTATCAGGTCATTAGACAGTGTGTATAGTTATTTTGTCTCATGCATTTAAAAAATATTTAAAGCCAAGTTTTGAAATCCCTTTTTTTTTGTGTCCATGATGAAACAAGACCAATTCAATATTTACAACAACATTTAGATAACCAAGAATATTTCTCAGTTCATGAAAGAATACTGCAATGCTATCGAAAGGTGTGAATATTTGCATACATATTTGAGATTTCAATCTAAATCTCAAGCTTATTCCACCCTCTAGACCAGTACTGAAGGATAAAATGGATAGTCTCATAGAGATCCAAAGAAATCTCTTGAGCAGTGCTTCTAGTACTGGCAAAATCGTCTTAAAACAAAATTGCGTGCATGCTCCCAGAAAAGCCAATTTCACTTTTTAATACCATTTTTTGTTAATCTTACGAATGTGCTTTTTAAAATGTTGAGACCCAAACTCAGCTCCCCAGACGCACCCAATGAAGCACAGGCTACTGAACAGGCTGTCAGAAAGCAAACAGGTTCTCAAATTATTGTGTCATACGTTTTGCATTATGAGGTCTTATTGATAGGAACATCAATAAGTGAATGTAGTATCTATATTTAAGTAGAGGCAAGTTCTTTTCAAACATACTGCAGAAATCCAAGCAACATGCATAGTTTGTATTATTTATTATGCCATAAAACGAACATTTGAGAAAAAAGTGAAGCAACAGCCAGGACTATAAAGAAACCAGAGTTAATTCTGTAAAAAAAAGGGGGGGAAAAACAATTGAAAGGTAGTACGAAGTAATAAGCAGTAAGTTTCTGAACCACAACCATTTCTGAAACACATGTATTTTTATTTACTACCCTGAAAATCCACTTGACAGCCTTAATGTGAAAGCTTATCAATCTGCTTGGAAAATATATGTATGTTCCTCTATTTCCCAAACTGCTGCCTCAGGATACGAGGCAGAGTTAACAGTCACATATGTGTCAATATGCAAGGCTGCGCTGCTGGGAGCCTCAACATTCAAAGGGCCGATTTTTCTAAACAGTTCAGGTTTCATACACTTTTGGCTGACATAGAGTTAAAAAGGCTTGCATGAACAAAGGTAAAATAACTTTCTTAAGGTAAACATTGCAGTGAAAACTTAAGGTTATTAGCTAGCTATGCTCTTTAAGTTACTGGTGTGTGTGCAGTACAGTCCAGGGAACTGAAATAAGTCTGCACTGGCAGCGGGACACACTGCCAGCACCTCTCGTAACAGCACTGGATCTGATGCAGAACCCCAAGACACCTTTCTTCATACCCACATTGTCCACTTAGCCTTGGTGGTTCTCAGAGAGCCAGGTTTGGTCTTGAGAGAGCACTTCACTTCCAATGCTGTAATTGTTTAGTTTCTGCAGAAGAATTCTTGTTAACAGCCATTTCAAAGTCTACATTTCATCAGCTCCTTCTCTTCTACTTACTACTTTATGCACACATTTACAGAACGGTGAAACAAAATGTAGATATTATGCTCAACTGTTTTTATTTTTGTATTGTAACTGATTTGCCAGTTGCAGAGTCAAGGCTTTCTAGATTAAATCTCCCCAAGATCTTTGAAATTCTTTCCTTGTACATTTAGAACATTTACTTTCTAGTTCTCCTGATTAGAGTTCCCTTCTGCTATTTTACCCTTCTGCTAATTAATACCCACAGCTAACCAGAGCTCTGTGAATTTTGTGCATTCACATGCAAGCAGCCTTGTTATACAGATGCACACTCTTTAAGAAAGAGGAAAGTTAAGAGCTTCCTGTAGTAGTATTTTTTTCAGGAATATGTCCCAAAATGCCAAAATGTTTCTGCTTCCTCACAGCTGACCAGCTAGAGCACATCTAGAACTGGCATAGTCGTGACAATATTTAAAAATATGCACTCAATTTCAAAACTTGGACGATTTTATGATGTGCAGTGTGTCAAATGCAAAATTATAGATAATATTGTTAATGCCATCTTAACTTAAAATACACTCATTTTGCATGCAATAACATAAGAAAATGAGTGATTTCCCGATATAACTCTTACCTCTTGACTAGATTTTATTATAATCATTAAAAACCACATGGTCTTACTAAAAGTAAGTCTTTGCTCTTTAGATTGATTTCAATTGTACATTATTTTGAGAAAGCTTGAAAGCTTCTTCGGATTAAAAACTGTAATTCCTCAAACCTTCCATCTTGCATTCAAGTTTTACATACAGTTCTAGGGTTCTAGTCGTGCTGTTGTTTTCTTTTTTTTTTTTTTTTTAAACTAAAATGAAAACACTAATCAGATTTATTCTGAGCAAAGTGTAGGAAAATCAAGATACTTGTTTTAACCTTCAGTAGTTCTGTTATGCATGTGTAGTACACAACTCTTCCATTTAAAATCCCACCGAGCTGATGGGAACATGGAGGTAGTACTCAGCAAAGAACTGATCCTCTCCAGGTTCTCTTGCTGCTAAACTCAGACAACTCACTCCCAGTTCTATGGCAGTTGTTCTCGCTTTTATGTCACTGTACTTCTTATGGTCCAGAAGCTAATGGCAGCATGATTAAGATCCTAAGAAGTGTACTTTAGCATCAAGAAAAATACAATATCATTCACCTTCCAGTGTTAGTCATATTCATACAAAGACAATCCAAGTTCTGAGTTGTAAATGAATTACAATGATGAAGTTCATTGCATTACTTTGACCCACCGACCTTCAGAAATTTAAAAAAATATTTCAAATTCAATATTGCCAGATTTTGTGTTAGAAGGAAGAATTGTGAAAATCACAAGAGCAATTCCATTGGGTTCCTTTATTTTCTATCAAGTTTACTAAGGGATTAACAGTGCTTCTAAAAAATGAAAATCTTCATAAAAAAAAAAGAACAAGAACATACTTCTAAATTTTCCCAACCTAATATTTCTGACCTCACAAGGTATGTTGCTTGTACTATTTAGCTTAACACTGAATTTTTGGTTAGAAATTAATGTTTTCACTCATACAGAAATTTTTTCTTCTGCTCTTGCCACAGGTATCTCCTCCTTCTGATTTAGAAGCAACTAATTCAATTTTTAGGCTTTTGAATCATAGGGTTTAAGGAATCTCAGAATGGTTGAGGTTGGAAGTGATGTCTGCAGGTCATCTGGTTCAATCCCCCTGCTCAAGCAGGGCCACCTACAGCCAGTTACCCAGGACCACATCCAGAAGGTTTTGAATGCCTCCAAGAAGGGGGATGCCACAACCTCCCTGAGCAACCTTTGCTAGTGCTCAATTACCCTCACAGTGAAAAAGTGTTTCCTGATGTTCAGACAGAACCTCCTGTGTTTCCATTTATGCCCATTGCCTCTCATCTTGTCACTGGGCACCACTGAAAAGAGCCTGGCTCCGTCTCCTTTACACCCTCTGTTCAGGTACTTACAGACTTTGATAAGATCCTCCTGTGAGTCTTCCCTTCTCCATGCTGAACAATCCCAGTTCTCAGTCTTTCTTCATAGCAGACTTGCTCCAGTCCCTTCACCACTTCAGTGGTCCTCTGTCGGATTCTCTCCAGTATGCCCATGTCCCTCTTGTACTGGGGAGCCCAGAACTGGACATAGGACTCCAGATATGGAATAGAGGGGAAGGATTACCTACTCTAATGTGCTGGCAACACTCCTCTTAATGCAGCCCAGGATACTATCAGTCTTCCTTGCTGCAAGGGCACATTGCTGGCTCATGTTCAACTTGACACCCATCAGGACCCTAAGTCCTTTTCTGCCAAGCTACTTTCCAGCCCTCAGCATATATTGGTGTCTGAGGTTCTTCCCTCAGAGGTGCAGGACTTTGTAGCTCTCCTTGTTGAATTTCATGGGGTTCCTGTCAGCCCATTTCTCCAGCCTGTCAAAGTCTCTCTGGGTGGCAGCACAACTATCTGGTGTATAAGCCACCTTTCTCAGTTTTGTGTCACCTGCAAACTTGCTGAGGGTACACTCTCGCCCATCACTGAAATAATTAATGAAGATGTTAAACATGACTGGATCTAGTACTGACACCTAGGGTACACCGCTGGTTACCATCTGCCTCGACTTTGTGCCACTAAACACAACTCTCTGAGCCAGTTTTCAACCCACTTCATTGTGCTTATCCAGCCCATACATAAACAGCTTGTCTTATGGCGGACAGTGTCAAAGGTCTTCCTGCTCTCCCCTCATCGACCAGGCCAGTCATTTCATTGTAGGAGGTTATCAAGTTGGTCAAACATGACTTCCTCTTGGTGCATCCATGCTGACTACTCCTGATGAACCTTCTTGTCCTTCATGTGCCTGGAAATGGTTCCCAGGATTAGCTGCTTCATCACCTTCCCAGGGATCAATGTCAGGCAGACTGGCTTAGTTCCCTCGGTCCTCTTTCTTAACCTTCTTGAAGACAGGAGTGACATTTGCTTGACTCCAGTTCTCAGTCACCTCTCCCAATTGCCATGATAGTTCAAAGATTATTGAGAGTGGAAAAGTAAAGGAAATTAATAATGAAAAACACTTTAAATATTAGAAAGGGAAAAAATAGCATTAGCTGAATATGGCACCAGTGGTATACATGCTAATTTTCACATACAACAGAATAAATTAAGAGTAAACCAAAATCTTAACTTTCTTTCCATGATATTAGAAAGAAACTACCATTCTCCTTTCCATGGCTTCTCTTCATTTACTAAGACTGTCTTTTTTGCTACCAATCTGTCAAGAAGCATTCTGCCAATAAAAGATGTTGGTACTCAATTCTTCCTTTTCTGATTCTTGGTTGAAAGCATCACAGGCTTTAAGTAAATTTGTTGAATTTGCTTTCCCATATTTTCTAAGGGATCACACTGCATACAAACAGAGAGCAAGCCTATATTACTATTTTTGCCTCTTTAGAAAGCAACATAATTTTCACAGGAAAAGTTAAAAAAATCCACAAATTATATGTGTTGAAATGTCTGTATCTTAGAAAAACTACACCACATATAGGGCTTCAGTTCCTTAATGACAACTTATTCTTCCTTTTCTTATGACATCCTTCACAACTTCCTTAGGACAACAGGCAGGGAGTGCAGAGTGAATCAGCTGAAGACGGAGTAAGTCAATAAAAAAGTTGGACAATGGAGCTGGAAAT
This sequence comes from Pterocles gutturalis, assembly GCF_000699245.1. NCBI lineage: Eukaryota > Metazoa > Chordata > Aves > Pterocliformes > Pteroclidae > Pterocles > Pterocles gutturalis. The sequence goes on from NW_010115449.1 coordinate 6,266, forward strand.
TATATAAGGGCCCCTGAACAGGAAAAGAAAGGGAAGTAATTTTGAAATAATTCTGAGAAAACCAGAAATCTTCTAAGCTTACAGTAGGTGTGACAGTGATCTTGGATTTGGAGAAAAAAAGCCATTGGAGGAAAGCTGTGATCAGTGCAAAGAGCCACCTTCTCTTGCCGGAAATATGAGACTTGCAAGATGGAATTGCTCATGTCTTTACAAACAGGAACAAAATGAGAATACCGGCACAAACTGCCACATCCAAAGAAAGATTATAAGCACATAATCTTCCAGAAGAATCACAAAATTCAAGGAGAGAGTTTACAGGCTCTCAGACAAAAGTATCCTGTACTGAAATACCTCTTTGCACGTAAATGGCATCAACCAGGACAGCATCTAGCAAATGGTTCCAGGTAAGACAAAACAAATATGGATGCCAGCTTTACTACTTCCTTGTGAAAAAAAGAGTAAGAACGCAAGTACTAAAAATTCTCCTTACAGAGCAGAGAATGCTTCGCCTTCTATTCCCATTTTTTTGTATCTCAAAATATTTGAAAAACACAACAGAAACAAGCATGTTCTTTACAGCTCTTAATTATGTGTGGACATATAGTGGTCAAAGTTAGGAAAAAACAGATTATAATTGCACACAGGTGTCTTAAAAATTAAACAATAAGGAATTACCCCCTGTGTATGAAAAGGACTAAGTAGGCTTGAATAGACAGGAAAGGCTTACTTCCAAACAGATTAAGACGAGTTTTCCACAAGGTGGAAGTATATAAGTTGACTACATCTTCACACTACATTTAACATATAAGGACAGAGGCTATGTAGCCATTTCTGGCTCAGCTGCTAAGAAAAGCCATAGGTCAAAGAGGAATCAAACTGGTTTCACTATCCACTTTTGGAAGGGGGTATAAACAGGGAGGAACAGCTTGCACCCCTTGCCATCTTTCTTCTGGATGCTCAGTATCAGTCCTGCGGCTGTTGGCTGGCAAGAAACATGCCTCAGCCAGCAGGACCACATTGCCTTCTTGCAGTAAGAAAGAAAACATCTGGTAAGCAGAATCTGTAATAAGTCAAGAGGAAGAAAAATGGAATACAAAAGTCTTTCTTATACTAGATCTGCCTGTTTGAAATATCAGCAGAAGGAGGAATATGTCTCCATAACCCACAACTTTAAGTCATCATCACTTGTCATGGAGTTTAAGCCATAAAGGAAATAACTTTATCTTGATACATGGTGTAGAAATTAAACTTATATACAAGTGCAGAGATGTATTAAGAAATTATCCAGCATAGTAGTCATGGGTCTCTGAATCATAAAGTAAGTTAACAACACAAGTATGAAAAGTGAACTTTTTTTAGGCTGTATACTTATTAGAAACAGTATTAATGTATGAATCCACCTTGGAAGAAAATAAGTGTCCTTGAGATGTTAGATTCTATCAGCCAAATTGAATGTCTGCATCAATGGCTCTCCCTGAAAGTCATAATTAGGTCATTAAAATATATTTAGAAAAATAGCCTGTAAAATAAAGTTACAAAATACTCACCTTCATTTTATTTCATAGGTCACTGTTATACCATCTAATAAGATAATTAAAAACATGCAAGCAGCTGGTACTGAGGCTAAACAGATTAATGTAATAGTCTGTAGTCATATGTGCTGGCAAGGGGTTCACCTCTTTGGCGAGGAGAAGGTCAGCTGCCCTTGGGAAGGCAGGAGAAAGACAGTATTTCTACTTTCTAGTGGCACTGCATTGCAGATACTGAAACTAGAAACCCACACCTATTTTTCTTTTCCTTTTGGTGAAGTCTGGCCAATTTGCACATCCAGAAAAGGCTTTAACCATAGCAGTAAAATAACACAGTAGAATGGAGCTCAAATACTTTCCTCAAGTTTCTTATGTTTTAAAGATGTCAGTTACTATATGGGTAAATCCTTGTTCAAATTTTTCTAATAATGAAATTCAAATTTTGATGACATGATTCTAGGAAATAATTTTCATAATTTCTTATTAGTAAGATTTTTCCCAAATACACAAAGAATACTTCCACCAGAGCCTGAAGACCAACTAGAAAATTCTCTGTGACCTGACAGGATGGATGAAGAAATTCACAGAATATTTAGAACTATGTGCCATTCACATGTGCTTTTCACTTACTTTACTCTACAAACTTTATGACCTAAACGGAAAATGCTCACTATCTGAACATAAGCAGCATTAAATCTGTGCCATGATCAACACAAGCAAGAGCCAACACCACCATATTAAAAATAAAACCATACAAAGAATTCTGGAGCATTATAAATATACCAAAGGATACTGATCTGACTTCCTTTATTAATACATACACACACACTCAGAGTCTTGTACTGGATAGTGTAAAATTGTCCTTTAAAATAGAAAGTGTCAGACTCAAGTAATATCCCCTGCTCCATGTTTGTTTTGGGTTTTTTTTTGTTTGTTTTTATTTTTTTTTTTTTAATTGTGGTAAAAATAATATGCTCTTAAGAGCACTTTAAGAGCAAAACACATTCACAGTTAAAATATTTTTAAACATTTGGAGTTGCCTCTTCTACTAAATAAATGTAAAGAGACTGCTACTGATAAAACATACAGCAGCTTTTGTTTCAGTAAAAATTTCCAGTAGAATTTTGCATGTATTAGCCTTCTGCAAGCGTGACATCTACCATGATCCAAAGATGCCTTTGCCTCTTTTAGGGCAAAACTTCACTAGCCAGTCTTTCAAAAATACAATAGACTGAAACATATTGGGTAAACAAGACTGTCATCAGTTTTATCAAATTCGTAACTTACTGAAACACTATTCATTGACAGTATCCTAAAATTAGTCCAAATCTCTGAGTCCTTAAAGAAATAACAACCATTTACCACCGTTACCTTTCAAGCTAGTTTAAGAGTCACTTTTTGTCTTTCATAAAGTATTAGCTGCTCGTTTTTACTTAACACGAAGCACTGAACTATGACTATCAACACAATATTCAACACAACAAGCAAATTTACAGCCAGCCTCATTATATGACAGGAGTTACTTGCCACTGAGCAGAAACTATTCATTTCACACCTTAAACATTGTAATACTACTTAATAACAGTCCTAGCTTGCCAACTACTAAAAGTCAGAGGTTTCTTTTATATATAAATGTGTATACACACAAAGACATACATATATACGCACATGGTATTATCTTGCTTTATTATCTTGCCTCGAATTATCACAGTAATATTCTGGCAGTGGTATATGGGACTGCTTTTAAAATATTAATTAACTTCAGTTTTGTAAGTTGGGCTGCAATCCTCTCTGACAGAATATGATTATTATTCAGTGGAAGTCGTAGCCAACATTGTATTTTTCATATGCACTTTGGACTAAGGAATATGGAGATACAAAGGCCAGCTTTAACCTCCTCTTACTAAACACGGCTGAGGATTCACTATGGTTTAGCTGGACTAGTTTAGCCCCCTGGCCCGGCTCACTGAGAGATGAGTGCCACTGGATGACTGAAGAAGGGGTAGGAAGAAAGGGTTGGACCCCAGCCCCACAGCTCACACTCTTGTGGAACCAGAGCCTCGTTGAAGTTGGCTGATTCTTCAAGTTTTACCTTGGCAGGTACAACAGCTGGGGCTCTCCAGTAAATGACTTTCAGGTATAGGTGTCCTGGAATTAGTAGCAGAGAGAGCTCTCAACTCCTTCCTTTTGCTGATCTGGCTAAATTCTATCTTGCCTATTTTTCAGAAACTGCTTCTGGTCTCTGTAATGTTTCTCACCTAAAAAACATGAAGATTATTCTGGGTGGTATTTCTGAGCCCTTTTAGATAGTATGTTGCATGCATTAGAGAACACAAATATGACAAGAAATCAAGTCAGGCAGAACCCTGAAATGGATCTGCTAACATATTTTTTCTCAAAGTGACCATGCTAACTACTCTCGAAGGATTTTGCATCATCAGAAAGGAGGTTTCATTAGAGCAGACTTACTAGAATACAGAAAACTGGAAGCATTTGTAAACCAGACCTCCCCTGTCCCACTCTGTCCCTGCAGGCACACCCTTTTTTCCAACCTGGCTCTCAGTCCGGAAGCTTCCTCGGGGTGTTTGAATCGCAACAAACTCTTTCCTGCTCCCTCTAGGTCCTTATGAAAAGTCTTTCTTTTCAACATCCTCAAGACCAGGCTGCTTGTTCCCTGCTCTCCTCAGCAATCTCTCAGTCTCCAGCTTGCAACAGGTTCTCCAAGCGTTGTGTCCCTTCCTGCCACCCCGCACCTGAAGGCTCCTCACACCCAGCGCAGCTCACTGCTTGCAAGAGGGTGCAATATTCTCCACCCAGCCGGCTGCAACCAAGAGAAGGCAAACAGGCAGGTTCCTCCTGCCTGCCTGCCTACACCTCTTTGAAGTACAGACTCCAGTAGGCTACAAACAAAAAAATGAAAAAGATGCCATCCATCACAGTTCAATAAATGAATCCAAAATGATCACGCGGTAAGCTTGTTTTATTTTACCATACTTAAGCATCAAAATCAGATGCAGCCATTCTGCTTAGCACAAATCTTACTTTCAATTTACCAGTCACAAGGACAAAGATTTAGCATTTGCAGCAGAGGCAGTATTTTGCTGGCTGAAGGATGAAAGTATGTGTCTGCTGATTACCTTTCCATGCTTCAAGTCCAAGACACCCTCTGGTATGTACCCAAGCAAGACTCAGGCTCAGTGGAAGTGCTGCAAAAAGTTGCTCAGCATCCTGTTTCTTTAATTTGTATGTTCACTACCAACAGAACTGAAATATTATTTTCCTGTCAGAAAACCTCAAATTAAAAAAACTTGGCTTTGGTTTTTGACCTGAAATAATATGCAAATAGAGTTTCACGTGGTCCATAGATCCAGTCACTTTGGAGAAGATCAGAAAGGTGATCTCTGATGAGCTAAATATTTCAACAACACTTAGCTTAGCTGCTATGAGTACGTGAGAATTTCTACTTTTTTGCATACTTTGGAAGAAAAAACAAAACCTTAAAAATATTTAGGCTTACAAACATCCTGTACTTTCATTAGTTAAGTATTTTGAACAGCTTCTCAAAAAAATAATAATGCAGAAAACAACTTTTTCAGATCATTCCTTCACTAAATCCTTAGTCTACTGACTGATACAATTTTGATTGTACTCTACTCTTAAAATATATGGACCTGTTCTTTTGCTTTAAACAGATTATGCTGCTCATTATATTCAAACTTTTTAAAATTAGAAAATAAATATAAAAATTACCAACCTGTAAGAAATAAATGTTCCATCAGAATCTGAGGTGTGGTGTGTGCTTCCATTTTCATTTGATCCTCCTAATATAAAAAAAAAATAAAATACTTTTGTTATAAGACAAACCCTGACAATAAATAATGCAATATCAATGAGAATTGCAATTGATTTTACCATATGTGGTAACTTTAGTTTATGACAAAACTTACATAGACGTCTCAACATTACATCTTCAAATTCTTACAGCTGGCAAGAGAGACAACCAGCTTCCATGTTCAATTCGGAGTCTGACTGTTCTGAAAATCTGAGATATAGTTTCGCTTTAGTTTTGATTGAGGCCCTTCTCAACTTATTAGACACAATTTTACCCATATAAGGCTACAGAGGTATACCATATAAATATATGAGTTTGATTTTACTAACATTAAGTCAAAGAATAGAGAAGTTCATCTATTTTGTGAAAAATTTCAAGTTGACTGTATGATACTAGATTATTTTTTGTCATAGCACAAGTTCAAAGCTTCTCTGAAACTACCTAACACATCTGCAAAACATCTTGCTTTACATCCTGTGGGCTGTTTATACATAGAACAGTGACACTGACAGAAACCAAGGATTACAAGGAAACGTTCCTCTCTATAACAACTACTTCTACTGAAGGACTGTTAAAAGAGAGAAATAATCAAATTTACTCATGTTCTGGTTTATATTATTTATTCTTGCCCAACCTGTCATTCAGCTTGAAAATTCTGCTACGTCCCTGCATATTTCCTTAATTCATTTACAGATAGCATCGCGCACCTTTGTGTCCTCTCTTCTGCTTACTAAAATCAAGTTCTTTCAGTCTTTTTCCTAAATGAGGCTCCTTATTCCCTGTTTTGTTTAAAAACCATGGAAAAGAAGGGACAGGAGCTGTAGACAGCACACTAAAAGTTTTATCAGTTGATTCTTTGGACAGTGGTTTTCTTCTCTATCAAAAAAAACCCTCTACTACATTTTAGTTTAAAATTGTTCAGTCCAGTTGATTTTGCTAATTAGCTCTCTCAATTTATTCTGAAAATGGAAATCCTACTTAATCAATCGTCTTTTTGTTTACTAAATTTAACGAAATTAACAACACCAGATATTTCATCCAGGAGCTGACCCTCCCGTTATTAATAACCATCTGTTCCTTTTTTTCTTGTGTCTTGGAAAATAGTCTCCCCATATTGGGACAATTTTAAGTAATACACTTTTTCATATATTACCAATCTCCACATCTGATCCTGAGCATTCAGAGAAATGTCTGAACTATGTTCAGTCTCTTTCAAAGCCATATGGCTGGGTGCAGCACATCAGAATGGGTCTTGAATGCACTACTGCCTTTTATTTATAGTTAGACACATCCTAAGCATCACACTAGTCAGAGTGAAAAAGAAAACTGATTCACAACACTCAGTTCATATGCTGCAAAATATCTTTTGGAACTCTTTTCAAGAATGGGAACACAATCTTCTTCCTTTTTGAAGCATGAGTTTTAAGAATACCTCAAAAAAATCAAGGCCTTTATAATCTTTCAGCTAAATCATTTGTCCTGCTTGAAGTGTCAATGGGACTCTGCAAAGAAAACCAGAATCTCAGCAATAACAGTTGTTTGCTCGTCAGGATCCCACAATGAACATTTGGTGGAATTCTGGGTCTGCTACATCCACTGAGCTGTCCTTCACAAACTAAGTGTAGCTTGCTTTATTCTGAAGCACTCTCTCAGAAGACAACAATTTCCTTTATTTAAATGACTGCCACAATACTTTAGCATTCTTAATTGCACACCCATTGTTAATAAATCTCATATTCATACACGTTACTGTTGGGTTTTTTTTTGAGAGCTGCTTTTGCTGCTCTATCGTTATCAGTAGCAGCAAATACCAAAACTCAATAGGACTAGGTACATTCAGCTGTCAAAAACAGGATTTGGTGGAGTGGGCACCTCTATGGTTGTTTTCTTGCTCCATCCTCTTTAAAACAGATAGATTTGTTGTAATATCTTGAAAGATTATTTAGATGGTTTTCATTAAAAATGATAAAAATTATAAAGGAAGGAGCAAAATATTAATTGACTTAAAAGAGGAATCCCTAAATTTTACCTACTGTTATCCAAAAGGCTTTCTAGCAAATCTTGGTAATCATTCATAGTCAGCATTATTTAAGAACAAAAAGGACAGGTGTATCACTAACTAATGACAGTAAGCTGTGGGAATCCATGCCCTGGATCACCTCTCCTCAGGCAAGTTCCAGTCATTCCTCCTTTAGAAAAGTACAGTGAACTCCCAGCAGAATAGGTATTACTTCTTCAGTGATAATGATCCAAATTTCTGCTAAAATTAGGATGTATACTGAACAGTTATGAATATAAGATGGTGATAACAGAATTTGTGGTCCCCTTTAAAAATCCTAATTGATTCAGTATTACCCTAATCTTTAATTCCTTTCTGACACTCAAAAATGGGAAGAAGGGCTCTGTTGAAGAAACAGAGGGTGCTCTACCAACCCTGTCCCACACTTCCTGAAAAGGTTTGCAAACTCCAAATGAAAAAGCTAGGGGAAAAAAAGGTAAAATAACTCTTAGCACGCTTTCAGAGGAAAGAGAAGGGAAACAACCAGTAGCATAACAAACATCAGTACCAAAGTAAGTACGGCCAATTTATCCAGTTTTCAGCACTAGTCACTGTTTTTAATACAGTAATAAAACAAGGCAGTGTTCTTCCCAAAGGGACAGAAAAAATATCTGAATAACTTTCTGGCTGCGGCTTTAACTGGAGAAACTTCCGCTCCTGGGAATGAACACCTCCTCCTGAAAGAGTGCAGTTCTATTGCCCTGTTTTAGGTAAGGATGCTCTTGTGGATGGAGACTGACGGCTAAAAGCAGATGGGACCTGGGTAGCTGGGACCTGGTACTATTGGACACAGCTGGAGGTTGTTTCAAGAGAATTTGCATAACTTGAAATTGATGCTTTTACTAAATGGTCAAAAAAAAAAAAAACATTTCAAATGTCAGCTTCTTTAGATTTCAGACATGCACATAGAAGGATTTGTAAAGTTGCATTTACCAGGGTGCTAGATTCACCCCGAACACACAGGCTTGTCACTTGCAGTAACTGTTTTGTTATAAGAACATCTTTGAGATGATGGACATAGCATAAAAGAGATGAACCCAGAATAAGGAGGATGCCAAATACACTTTCTGATGATTATCTGAAAACCACATGTAGAAACTGTAACAATGAGAAGCCCAATTTAAATATGCATAGTATTTTCGTATTTTTTTTTTTAACACTCTATTATACCGATAGTATAATCTCTTCTCAAAGAAAAGCTTTTTCAAGGTACAGTGCACAGTTTCCACTTCAGGCAATAAGAAGAAAACGAATAGCATTTCAGAGCTACAGGTCAAGAGCAGGAAGATGCTCTGGGTATGCACCAGGCAAAATGAGCCCTCTGAGATTAAGCATGTGCTCAACATGAGTGAAAAATATGTGAAGAATGATGTAGAGATCAGACATTTCTCACTCATCTCCTTCATTATCTCTCTAAAACCAGCTATTTTCTGTGAGACGCAAAAATTCAGCACAGAATTCCTTTACAGAGAAGGGGTGACGAAGCGTTGAGTGACATTCCCTTACTCTATGGATATACTCCTACTTTAAAAATAATTGAACTCTTTTTTTCTTCTTCTTCTTTTGAAAGTATGTTTTGATACTGAAGAAATGTCTTTACATACATACACATTTCTGTATATATGTATACACACATATGCATGTCTCTGTGTGGGCACATGTGTTTATTTATATAGTGATAACCAATTTACCAATTTGTGTCAGCTATGAAAGGGTTTTATGGCTGGCAGTTTAGGAATTTGTGATAAAAGTGATCCCACTTAGGAAATCAAACTGTGCATTCCCCTGCTTGCAAGTGTCAAAATGGAGATAGATCTCTCCGCTGACAAGTTTGCACTCTGCTTAATATTTCCTTTGTATTCGAATCAAATGTTCAAATGTTGTGAAAAAAACAGAATTTATTTAATAGTTGTGAAAATTTAAGTTCAGGTTGATATAAAAGACTCAATCATTGATGCAGTGTTTTAGGATTAGAGACAAGGAAAATTTTAACACAAATATATGCTTGCAGTCTAAGGTTGTCAATTCTTATAACATGACTTCCAAATTCCATGCTATATTCATTTTCAGCACATTTAAAGCTTAATAATTTAATGATTTATCCAATTTTAATTTATACTTTCAAAACCACTTTGAACAATCTGAGGTGCCACTGGAGATCATAACAGTGGTCCTGGTTAAGTCAAATAATAATTATAGCGCTTTCACTTTAAAGATGAGATTATTTTTAATTATTGAGTGAAGTACTTGAGGTACCATACTTATATAATTACGCTACTCATTAAATGGTTATTGAAAGCTGAAATGTAATTTTAATGACAGCTACCTATTTTTCTTTGCACACTTTATAGATGACAGATCAGACAGGAATTCTAGTTTGCTCAAAAAATCCTTGCAGCTGCACCGGTTCTTTCAGGTGTAAAACAATTAAGCTGTGCTTTTTTAAAAACTTTAAACATTTTTTTTCTCAAATGATATTTATACAATATACAGGAACTAGTAAAAACAGAACAATAATGCATGGATATTTTTTCTTCTTCAAAATAACACCAAAATTCTGGCCCTAAACTATACACATTCCAAACAATATCCCCCAAAAAACTAGTGACAATACAAATATGAAGAATGATTTTAGTCAAAATGTGTTCCTCATACAAAGCAAACAAAAAAAAAATTGCTTAACAGATTGCAGACCTTTATTGTGAGTATAAAGGGGTAATCAACATACAATAAGCATTTTACTATGCATTAAAACTGTATATAATGCCACAAGACTCCTTTGCTTTTTGTAACACCAAGATTCACAACTCTTCAAACATAAAATTCCTTCATACTATTCACTCCACAGACAGATATTCATCCAACTGATCTGGTTAAAATTTATTCTAACATGTAGAAATCTCTGACAATTGACCACAGAGGTGTGGTCTCACAAATGAGCACCTAAAGACTTATGCTCTGTATTTTAATCCTTTATATCAATGTTTGAAATTCAGCATATTTGTCCATTGTTCCAAAGGCTGGCATCTTGTTCAAATTAAGCTTTCCTTTTTCACAATGAAAACCAAACAGAGGAGTAAATTTGTTTCATTAACAATATTAAAGCAAAGACTTCTGAGTTCGCTGTATGGGGAAAAGGCAATAAAGTTTTGAAGAGGGAAAAACTGCTTTGTTCCTTCAATCCCCTAGTTGAAATTAATTATAGCAAATGTTTATGAAAACATCTGTTCCATACAGTTATAAATTCTTAATTTTAGCATGGGCGATTGCAGGCTCCTCTATTATTTTGAAAAAGAGCAGTCTGACAACTGAAGGGTTTACAAAAGAGCAGACAATTTGTATTTCTACAGCACCGAATATGCAGTTTGGAAAGTCTTCAGGATCTCTGCAGCAAAGAAAAAAAAAATAAAATACAAAAAGACTAAGACGACTGAAGCTTTCTGATTTGGGTCTGCTGATAGACCAAAATGGCAGTAGGAGGAAAAAAAAATAAAAGAACTAATCCCAAAACATATGGCAAATTGAGATTTTACTACATAAACTAGAAGTTTAAAAAGTAAAACGTAGCGGAGCTATGGATTTCTCTGTTATGTATTTTGATGGATTCCCGAGGAGCGAGGGAGGAAGCTCCGGGCATTGCTGCATCGTGCCAAGAGAGGGTGCTGCAGAGTTTAAGATGATGCAGTCGCTGCTCCCCTTCTGAAGCTCCATCCTTGGTACCAGCAGCCCCTACGCTACAGACAATCTTTCGGACTTTTTACATAACACCCTTGCAACTACAGTGTTAAATTCAATATACACCAAATAAGCTTTTAAAATGATTAAATGGAGCAAGCTCGAAGCAGTGTACAGAAACTGAAAATAATGCCTTCAGCTAAAGAATTAAGTGCACAGCACTTCTGATATTTATAAAATAATTATTAGGCTGGAAAGTTGAAGAACATTTCACTCTGAGCAAGTTGTTTAAGTTTTCTGAAATAAATATGATGCAACTTTTTGGCGAGCAATCTTTTAAGTACAAACCCGACTCTCTATCCCTTGCTTCAAGTTAATTTATCATTAGATACATACTTTGAATGCTTACATTGCTTAGTACAGATTTTTGGTAGCATTTTAGTTTCAACAACTGTGCCCTAAAACACTATATTTTGCCATGAGTAAAATAAAAAATAATACGTCATGATAAATATTGATATATGCAGATAAATAACTGTGAGATTTTGCCATTAGAAGGCTGAAATATTTCATTTGTTTATGCTTCAATATTAATATGAGAAAATATATTCAGCATTAAAAGTTTTTTTCCCCCCTTTAAGCTTATTTGAGTTAGGAAAGGAACACAAACATAAACCACAATAGAATACCCACACATATGCTAATTTTGTGATAGTGAAAGCTGGTCACATTTGAAAATAGGTAAGAAATGCTGACACCAAGGTGCAAAATCAAAGCCTCGTTTAGTCCTGCAAAAAGCTGCTGAACAATATGCTAGGCAGACACGTTGGTTTGCAGTTGTGAACAAAAACTTCTGGAGATAATAGGAATATATTGTATTGCACGTTGCGCAAATCCTGTCAATTCCAGTGTCTTTCGGATTGCTGATTTACGACAATTAAGTGGCATCTTCTATGATCTTTGCATATAAAATCACAGTTGCATATGTGTATATGCATATATGAGTAAACTCTGCGTATTCTCCAGGCAAAATCTCTGTTTGAAATAATTTTGTCTACGCACTTCAGTTTAAATCAAGACATAAAAATAAGAGGGTTTCCATTTTAAGCAAAACTGCTTCTTGAGTGTTCACAAATCTAAACACCTACTCTGTCATTAGATTAGCCTGTAAATTAACATACCACTTTTCCACATGCAAAATGTATGTGAGAAAAAGTGTGGATGGGAAAACATATACAAAAGTCTAGATGACGGATTTTGAAATTAGAATGTAGCATCACTGTTTAAGAAATGTATCCTCTTGCAGCTCCATTTAAAGTAAGTTCAACAGTAAGTATATTCAAAGGACTTATTTATAATATTTCTTGTCCTGATGAAGCTTCTGTTTTTACTAAAAGTCTGAACTATACACTGTGTTCTAAACTAAAATCAATAAAATACACAGAGTAAGGAATTTTACTCTAATACCACTGAACAAATCCACAAAGAGAAGAATTCTCAGGTGATTGCAAGGTACCAAAATCTTAAATAATTTACACCCAGAGATGTTTTTATATAATCTCTTTGAGCACGATGGGAAGGCCAAGTTCAACTCTGATGCTAATAGTGAATTAAACGCTTCAGAAAATGCACATACATGGAAAAATAGTTTGATTTCCTGTTTAGTGGGAACACAATACTAGCTTGTATAAGCAAATGCATCTTCCACTGAAGTCGATAAACGTTTAGTCCAGTAATGCTTGTGTTGAGTTCTTACGAGCAGCAATAAGACTGGTAAAAGAAAAAATGCACAGTATATGGTAAAATGTGAGTCTTCTAACATTTTTTTCAGTTATTTTTTCTCCTAGTGCACCTGACTTTTGTCCATAGTAAATTATATCCAATGCTGTTCATATGCTCAGTACTACAGCCTGTATCTGCTACTTAACCTGGCTGATCATTTACCTTGTATAACTTAAACGTTTAAGTTCCTAGCTCAACACCAAATGCAACTCAAAAGACTCCAGGACAATATACAGATGTTTTAATGTAGTCTGATTGAAGTGGAAGCTGTATACCTAATAAATAATATCATCTCTAGCTTCAGTAAATTCTTTAAGAGCATATACACTTAACAAAACAGCAAATTAGGAAAATGAGCAAAACAGAGGATAGAGTAATCCAGCATAACTAAGGATAAGTACCACAATTAGACTTTGCACAGAAAGAAAAAAAAAAAAAATCTTAGAAGCTGCCTGGTATAATTGCTAGGAACTTTAGTCCCATGATATACGAATGCCAAGTGACTTATCACTTGCATTCAGAAGAATTTAGCTAATTTTAACTTATATACAGCCTAAAAGGCCTTTGAGCTATAAATTGCAATAATCTAAAGATGGCAAGAGGCAATAAACGTGAGTTAATGACTCAGCATCCTCCTGAGATAGCACTGGTCATGCAGCTTTGCTTAATCTTAGACATGCACAATCACTGTAAAAAGGTGGTCTCCAGAGACCTTTTACACTGACAATAAGAAAAACATACCATCTCTTTAGATGTTTGAAGCCTACTATTGTCCATTAATTTACTTCAATTACATCCTACTTTTAACAACATTTCTATCTTATACATAGATGCTATCCTCCTGTTTGGGATGTGAGTATGGTTTGATTTTCATATTTTAAAGCAGTAATGCGTATTCCATTGAGTCGAGGGAAAAAGCGGATCTGAAAAAGATTGAGCAGAAGTCTTCCAACATTCTGTTGTTTTGCCAAGATAAAATGATAGTAGAAGACAAACAAGAAAGGATTAAGTGCTCTTTTATTGAAATAGAACTGCCCTTTCAACAAGAAGCTAGCTCTTCAACTGAGAATAACGGGTTTATCAGAAGAAAGGCCAGCCTGGCTAAGGAAGCCCCATGGTAGTGATATGCAGCCTCACCTCCTAAAGTTGGGGACGTGGTCTCATGATAACCAGGACCAGAGGTTAAAAAAGAACAGGAGCAATTCTGCTTGGTTTCTTTGCTGTTTCTTATCGAAGGAAGCTACTACAAGAGGCTGATGCCTTACAGCACTGATGGAAGTCAAAGGCAGAATGTATTTTCTTCTTCCTTGAGTGTAAATACGTTTAGAAACACCATAAAAATCATATCGCTTTTCTTTGCCCAGCACATACACAGAAAGAGGTACGGCCTGAAATCAGAGCATCACACGGCTACTGTGCGGACACATGTGTAACTAGCTACTTGTTTATCTGGAATGGGATAACAGTTAGCATTTATGGCTTGGAGGCAACCAGAAAGAGTAAAAGCAGCAGCACTGTTGCTGCAAATGGAAACACAGAAATTCAGGCACATGAGAAACTAAAAGGCAATGGAGCTACCTGGCATACTGTGAGGGCCTGGCACCACCCCCAAGAGCCAGCTCAACTGTGGGTTTTGGCTCTGAGGAAGAGGAAACAGATGAGAACCTTGAAGTCAGGAAGTTGTCAGAGAGATGCAAGCCTGGGCAACGCCTCGACTTTCCTCAAATGCTACAGTTTTAAAAGCACACAGTAAGAGGTGAAGAAAGTCCCACACAAAGCAACGTGGGAAGCAGACAGCTACTAAAATGCCCAGGGCCAGGGAGAGGCACTTGGGCGCTCACAGCATCGCTGTCACCCCAGGAGGATCGGCTCCTCTGACTCCTTCCAGCTGCAGCCTCCTCCTCCTTCCTTACCACAACTCCTTCTAGCACTGCTGGAAGCAGTCAGATCTGCAGGTCTGACAGGCTGCTTTGGATTTGTATCAACATAAACTGCAGGATAATTTGTTAAATTAGTTAGAAACAGGATCCTGCTTATATCTCTTCAAAAGACATGTTTTTAATACTGTAACTACGTAACACATTTCAGTAGCATTACACACACACACACAAACGTAGAGACAACCAATGGTTTATTAAGCTATGAAAACAACCTCCTAAAAGCGCATATGATTTTTACTTCCTTTATCCATCATTCCTAATACAACAGAACACCCACTTTTTCATTCCTTAACAAATTTATAATGTGAATGATTTTGAAAAAGCAACTTAGTCTCTGGATAAAATTTAAAGTTATTGGGGTGAAACTTAAAGACATTCTATCAACAGCAGAGTTTAGAGGCAAGACAATTCAGAAGTACACCGTTAAAAAAAATCATGTTAGGATACTGTTAGCTTATAATAACACCAATACTTGGTAAACTTGAGCAAGATGGTCTGAAAACCCCAACAACACGAAAATAAACACCACTTCCACACAGACTCAAATACTCAACTCTGGAAAGGAAGTTTCTGCTGGCAACAGAACAGCCTTTAGCCTAATCAAATGAACTACACAGAAGGAACCTGCACAAGAAAGGCACACCTGAGTCTAAGGCTGCCTAGCTTGGCTTTGTAAGATGAAGCCAAGAAGCCCTAGAATCCTAATTTGAGGCGGTAATTAAGGCCGCTAATTCTCAGAATACATTGTGCATCCACTAGACCCATACCTCAGAGAACATTAAATGGAACAGCACCCTATATTTTCCATAAACTTCTCTCTGACATGAAAAAACATGTCACTGAACAGTATGAAAGAAGTACTGAGCTAGAGTTTTTAAATGGCCAAATTAAAATATGCCAAAGCATAATGAAAACTCTAGATTTTAATCA
Organism: Pterocles gutturalis; assembly: GCF_000699245.1. Taxonomy (NCBI): domain Eukaryota; kingdom Metazoa; phylum Chordata; class Aves; order Pterocliformes; family Pteroclidae; genus Pterocles; species Pterocles gutturalis. The sequence continues at coordinate 22,013 of NW_010115449.1, forward strand.
AAATTCTTTTAAATCAATGCTTAGTTAATTTGGGGAGCATTAACTGCGTACTTTGCTGATACAAAAGCAGATGCATATTGTGAATGATGAATCTAGAAAAATTTGAAGAGCAAAGGTATATATGCACTAGCAGTAAACTATAGTTCTCTAAGAGATTAAAGTCTGTAGCTACCTCAAATTTAAAAATATATCAAATTGGCAGCCAGAATTACAAAAAACTTCTATTTACTATAGTGCAAGGTAGTTTGTTTAACAACGGCCCCTCTGTTGTAGATACTGAGAAAGAAACTCCCCACAAAACATTTCTGCGAAGTATGTAACCCATCACAAGACAGATTTCTGTTCCACACCCTTGCTCTCCTGTGAGTAGGATGAGTAGTGCCAATCCCTGATGGCACTTCAGAATGGAACTAAGGATGCAAGGATGAAGCACTTGGAGACATAAAAAAAAATGAGACTTCAAAAATGTAAATGAGACAAGTTTGACTAGATTTTTCTTGCACACAACAAGCATATCAAAGTTTTCCAAAAGGTAAATTATTTAGTTTACACAATAATAGGAAAAACGTTAAGCAGTGGTCAATTTTTCTAGAGAGTTACCCCAGTTCTCTAAGACAGAAAATCTTCCATATCTTTTAGACAAAAAGGAAACAGTCTGGGTAAAAGATGAAAATGTCACCCAGCATCAGAGAGTATCAGCTTTTTTACTTTGGATTTTTTGAACAAATAACCACCTAAGGAAAATGTGAAAAGGCTTTTCACTATGTAATTCATATTAAAACACATAAATAATCATGTGGAGAGCAACAGAAGAGTCCTGAGTGACTACAAATTTTAAAACATTTTCACTTTTTCTTCAGATTTCACTTTCCAAATTCAGGACGTGGTCATGAATTGCTGTGCTCTATGACAAGTATGGTACCACCCTGTCCAGCTGGGGAGGAGAAAAAGCTCTGATCTGGCAACTTTGACTTTCCCATACTAGAGCTCTGCATTCTCTGCAGGCTTGACACTGTTACCTCCCACCCTGCATCCAGACAGCACAGACCTCGGGTGATGTGAAAGGAATGGGTGTGCATAAGGTCACTTAGGCATATCCATAGCATGTATTACAGACTTTGAAGTACAGGTGCAGCATCTACACACATACCGTGGGAGTGAAATTCAAGACCATAAATGTCTCACTCAAGCACAGGCATTATCTGAAAAAGTACTACATGCTGTGACTGCAGGTCATAAGACAGAGCAAGAAAGAATACATCCGTCTGAACAAGTTTTCTGTTTCCTCTCATTGGAATGACAGTGAATAAAGATGACAAAAATTACAGCATGTGAATACTAGTGTAATTACTGAATAGTTCCCCACATAATTATGCAAAACAGATCTATCCATAAGTTAATGTAGCCATTTTCTTTTTGAAACAGAATTTTCATGCCATCCATCAGTCACCCCAAAACACAAACCTTAGATGACTTAAATACACAGAATTTACTCATGTGGTCTGTAATATAAGCAATGCATACGAGTAGAAATAAAGGTTTAATGAAACAAAATAATGTACTCCACTAGGGAAAACACATTTTGCCCAAAGAAAAAACTAATGTAAATAAGTGGAGACTTGACTATTTGATAAATATAGCCCCAAAGGTTATATGTTTACTGAAAGAATATAAATATTGTACGTGATGTAGATTTTTTTTTATTTGACCAGAAACATTAATTGCTTTCTAAATACAATAATATTCTTTCCTTTCAAACTGTGAGATCTCATTTCTTTTACTGTAACATGTAACCAATTACCTAACAAAAAATGTTTACATTAATCATAATGACTCTATATTTTAATTTTTATACAACCAATTTTATTTTTGCTTAGAACTGAACTCCCTCAGGCATTCTTTTGTACCAACTGTTAATTTCCATCAGTGATAAAGTTCCCTTAAGCTTCTGTTAACATCTACTGGACATGACCTCATAAAATTTAATGCCATTCATTAACCCCAAGCACTTAACTTTACACAGTAATGTCAGGCATCTGACTTTTCAGTGCATGAGAAATCCAAGGGGGAACCGTTTGAGAGATACAAATTACAAATCATTTGAGCAGCAGAAAGAGCGGCAATGAGCAATATTAAAGGGTGAACCAAGACGAGCAAAAGTAGGGTTCTTGCAATGCCTTCTAGACTTATAAAACATTTATACAAACAAGGAAGAGGCTGCAACATGATTATTTTGGCTTGTTAGTGGACTGAAATTCAGAGCTGGGGCTGGATGCCAGTTTTTAACGCTGTCTGAAGCAGATATGATGTGCAGTCATGTTTTCCCGAGTGTCCAGGAGCTGTTTCAGAGGAGGACAGGTGCTCCTTATGTTCTGCGAGGCCATGCACTAGCAAGACCAGAATAACACAGAAGAAGCAGTTTCTTCAAAAGTGCTCCTCCCTTTCTTCCTGCAAGAGCCTTGCCTAGGTTTAGCTTTAGAGTGTGGTTGTTCTGATTTTGGTTATGTACCAAGAAAGCTTTTGGAGGGACAGCACTGTTTTTATTTTCCCTGAGATGCACAGATGGGTGATGTCTGCTTAACTCATTTAACCATATTTCCCAGTGGCTTCACACATGTTGGGGAAAATGTGGAAAATTCTAGAGGTGATTGAAAAATACTTAGCAACAATTTTCTGGGTTCTCTTGGGCCATTCAAGGACCTTCCTTGTGGGGAGCGGAAACTGAGTGACAGCCTGTCAAGGCCCTGACTGTAAAAAGGGCACGCTGTTGTGAGGGGGGGGGGAAGTGGTTTATTTTCTATTTCTGTTGGCTAAAGAGACATCTAGGCATCCTCTGTGAAAAAGGACAGTGCTATACAGCCAGAAATAATGGTCCATCAGAGTTCCTGACCACAATCTGCTTATTCAGCTCTGTTACGCAAAATCCCCTCCCCTAGTCTGTATAATAAAGGGCTCCTTTTTCCTTGGTGTCCCAGGCTGTTACATTCTGGGTAAAGCACTTGATGCTGTCGGAGCAAGGATCAGCTCAACATTTCTATACAAATTATACAAGGTAGCTATAAACAGCTTCATGAGAACCCACGTGAGATTTGATGCTGATGTCTCTAAGTGCTACAAGTTTATTTATTTATTTTTAAGCAGCAAAAAGAGCCAGCTTTCAGAACCAAGCAGTAGGCTCCTGAATTTACTGATCTTAACTGGAAACTATATTCTCTCTACCCTATAAATCTAAACAGATGGAAGTAATTTTGCTCAAGCTTTATTTCCACAGAAAGGTATCTCCAAGTGAATGGCAGGTATTACAGAACCAACGTTTTCACATGTGAACAACTGCAATCTCCAATACCGGTCCCATCTCCAATTTCTCAGAATGACTATTTTAGCTACAAACCACACATGACTAAAATCTACAGTCAATACACACTTCATACTACTGAAAATGTTTTTGCATCTTGCCTGGCACTGGTCTAAGACCACTTTAGCATAATTACAGTGTAATGCAACATCAGGAAGTGTGCATCAGTTGGAAAAGTTTTTATTGCCTGATAGCAGGGAATGGTAATAAAGCAGATGTACACCGGGCCACATGACAGTGGCAGCCAATTGGTCTGTATTTGGCAAAGCAAAGTATTAACGTAGTATGTTACAATATGGATGTAAATCTCTGCACAGCATAAACACTTGTGCTGATCAACATATAGATACTATTGTGATAGGTACTTTGAAGCTGTAGTTAAGAGTTCAAGCTGTAAGTTGCTAACAAAAATAGAAGTTTATAAAGAATCACTGTCAAAATCTTAAATGTAGTAGCACTTGTGGGACTTTCTGCAATATAAATAGTAATTACCTTCAATGCAGAATATATTTGCAAAAATAAATATACTGGTGCATATACCAAAACTCACAACTCAGTTTTCTACTTATGAAGCAAACTTCAAAATCTGTAAATTCTGAGTAAAACAAACCCCAAAATAATCTTTTGCTCAACACCACCCAATATGCAGTGCCCAAATATGTACACATGTGCATGCACATACATAACTGTGCCAATCTACACACGCAAACACTCCAAGTTTAGTGTGAGGGCATCTACCCTGTAGACAGTTCAATCAGTCTCTCAAGTGACACCCACACATGCCTGCACACACAAAAACAGATGTGGCATTAAGATTTACAAAGTTATTGAAACTTTTAACAAGTAAAACGCATCTTTACTTAGCTACACCAGAATGAGGAATAAAGGGGTTTACATATGTTCCAATTCTAAACCTATCAATCAAACCCATGTTATTCCTTTGGGAGCTTATTTACATGCATATTTATCAGCCTCACATGCTAATTCCCTGCTGTTTTATGCCTGCGAGGCATGTTTATGAGTCATAATTGTTGATCTCATTTGATGTATTTCACTGAAGTAAGACATTATTCAGTTATGTGGTCTAATGTCAATGAATTACGATGACCTGATCTTCGAAATGCAACTTGCTATTTAATTTTTATTAGAGCATAACTTATTCAGAAGAAGAAATACACTAAAATGGAAGATTACATGCTTTTGTAGTCATTTTACTTAAACATCTTATTTTTGAAACACTCCTCCCTACCTCTAGGAAAAGTTTTAAAAGCGTAAATAGTAAACACCAAATGAAAAGAATTTTTGCCTTACATGAGTACACATTTCTCAGAGTGGGACCTTTTATAGGTATTTTATTTTGTTTTAACCAGCCACAAGACGGGCCTTTGGACCACTTGTAAAGGGTTTGCAAAGGGAAAAAACTAGACCCAATCCAAAGCCCTCAAATTGTGCTTTGCCTTAACTTCATCAAAACTGAATCCAGATACAAACTTAGGAGCAACGGGTAAATAAATGAAAACTACTAAAGTAAGTTAAAAGTCCCAAAACTGACTCACCACCTTAGATGCAAAATGGTGTCAATTTATAAACAGAAAATCACTTGATGGTGACCTAAGCAGGTGAATAAACAGAAGGTGTAAAAACTTCATTTTGGTGGCTTGGATTTAGCCATCAATGGCTATCTAGGTGGCAAGCCAGAAGGGGCACTGGCAGGCGGCTGAACACGGACGGTACTTGTACAATTCTGCTCCTTTCACAAAGATCCATGCCAGTCTTCCAAGGCCTCAAGTATTCTTGAAAGTTTAAATTACCTTAAAAAAAAAATCTGATTAATAAAATTTCTCAATAATCATGTCTTTTTTCTTTTATAGCATGAAGGAATCAAATCAATAAAGTAACTGGTTATTTTTATTCTCTTGCAGCAAAGACTTGGTATCATTATAGGAAGCACCCATGCTGCAGGATCCATAGTATAAGTGGCCCCTTGTGCTAGGCTAACAGAAGATAACCACTGTACACATAATTTACTTCATGATTTCCTGATGTCACCACTTCGTATCTTAAGACTCAGTATTGTTTTAATGCAATTATTATCATTTTACTATATATACCAAAAGTAACTATCAATTGACAATTGATTTCAGCTTCACAAAAACCTGAAGTATTTGACTTCTGTATTTGAGTTAAGAGACTGTCACAGTTAACACAATGTTCAATTTAAATTAGTTTTTATGTATTAATGAAAAAAAACCCACTTCGATATGTTCAAAAGTTTCAAGGTTGCTGCTCTAAGCTACAGCTTTAGCAAGGAACAGAGTAATATGCAAAAAAAGAAAGCTGTCTTTAGCCAAGTAGTGCAAATGCCAGCTACCAAACGCAGGCTCATTTTTCTACAGGAATCTCAAGTTGAATCTGACAGATACAAGTAAGTGTCTTTGAAATCGCAGAAAACTTGCAAGTATCCTCCTAAATCTGCAATATATAGAGAGTTGTAGCATCATAAAGTAATTCCAAAACAAAAAAACTCCAGCAGTTTTTTCATGCCCAGAATTAAATCTGTGGTTTTTATTTATAGCTGCTTTTTTAAAAAAAAATATTTTTTCCTGCAAAAATTAAACATATGAGACAGAGCCACAGATGATTTAACACAGGCTTTATATGCTATTTTCTAAAAAGGCCAAGGAACATTAAATACAGGGTTTATATGATATTTTGTCAAATCAGAAATTTGCTTTTGATAGAAGTATGTTGCAACCCAGCTTCTTAAAAAAAAATAAAAATCTTCATGTGAACAAGCAGTTATTCTAACAGCACAGTTACAATGGTGTTACTTTAGTTCATCCAAAGCTGTCATGTGTTCATCATAAATATAAATTTATAAAATAGATTAAATTTAATTGTGCAGAAAAATGTCAGTTTTAATTCCAGAACTTTTAAAACAGAAGTTTTCACTGGTTATAGTCACAAGAACCTGAAAACAGAGCTAGAGTCTTCCACAGTATAAGCTCTGATTTACATCCCTTCTTTCTTTCAAATTCAAATGAGCAAAAGACACAAACTCATCTGCCAGAGTATTTTTTAAAAAATAGCAACAATTAATGCTATACTTTTTCTGGCAATAAAATCTCAATATTAGTATAGCCAATAATGTTGTGGCCACCTAGCTGTGATAATTCAGAATGGAGCTTTGTACACTTTTGCAAAGGAGTATTTTCTTTCACACTTTGATAAAGAACGAACCAATATGGGGTCACAGAAGTTTGGAGGTGGCCCTGTGGCTCAGTATGCCTCTCTCTTCCATTAAGATAGCATCTGCTCTGGCCACCAGTCAGCAAATCATATCTGATGAGAATTCATCTGAATGCAAAGTAGAAATGTCCACTAATGGACAGATTTATGTTCTGTTTTTCTACCTTTTAAATACGTCAAATGAAAAATAAACAAAACCAACAATGTTATCTTCAAATTTTATAACATATAGAAAATGTGCCCCACTACAACGAAACTCAAACATTTTAATACCGTTGAAAACATATTTTCACGTGTATTACATGAGAACTCCATCCCTTCAATTCCACTTAGTACTGAAACACTACACAGTTCATTTTTCCTAAGGTTAAATCACCGATTCCATTACAAATCCAATTTCTCAGAAGAAAAGAACTATCACCACCATAAAAGCTTTATCTGGATGAAGTTTGTGCCTTTTAACTTCTAGGAAGATCAAGAACAATAATTTGTAATGGGATATAAAAATTTTAGTGGAGAAATTTATCATACAGGCTATTTGCTAATATTTTGCTTACATGGTCCAGTTGCACTAAACTGAATGGGACTCAGTCTTCTTATCCCAGAGTTTATGTACTATTGTTTATCACTCTAGTATCCAAGCAGATGAATGGGATTAGGTCTTCTTATCCCAGAGTTTATGTATTATTGTTTATCACTCTAGTATCCAAGCAGAAGCATTTAACTGCCAGCTGTTTGAACAGGATTAAGATATTTAACAGAAGAAAACTAAAGGAGGGAGGGTCTAGGTGGCCTTTATAGTTTACTTATGTTAAATTTTTAACCTTCCCACCTACTTTCCATGAAATATCAGAGTTAGGTCTTCTTATCCCAGAGTTTATGTATTATTGTTTATCACTCTAGTATCCAAGCAGAAGCATTTAACTGCCAGCTGTTTGAACAGGATTAAGATATTTAACAGAAGAAAACTAAAGGAGGGAGGGTCTAGGTGGCCTTTATAGTTTACTTATGTTAAATTTTTAACCTTCCCACCTACTTTCCATGAAATATCAGAGAGACAGGTATTCCATTCACCTGAAAAGTAGCTGCAGGGTAAACATGAAGGTACCACTGCACTAGCTGATTTGCAAGGTGCATCGAGCAACATGACAAGCCAGCTAATGCTCCCAGTACCTAATAACATAATGAAACAGTAAAAGCAGTATGCAGTGCTTACTTAAAAAAAAAAAACTCTTAAGAAGTTTTAGTATTTTCCCTCGTCTTAAGAGTGAAACTAATAATGCTGAGACACAAAATAGTGAAATAAGCACAAACAAATCAACTTTGATAACTATTTCATTAAGCTGGAGTAGTATTCCTTAAACTTGTGGCCAAATCATGTTTTAATAGTAACACCCGTATACAGCAATACTGAGCCACCGTTCATCAAAGCTTAGGGAATAGTATAACATCTTCAAAACATTTTAATTTTATTTGATTACTCATAATAATGTAAAGGTGACAATGATCTGTATCTCCAAAAATTTTTCTCATTTCTATTACCAAAAATACTTTTAGTTGAAATTTCTAAGCTGACAAGTGCTTATTTATTTGCAGTTTGTACATAACACATCAAAACTCTAACACGTACCAAAATTACTCTTTTTTTTAGTGAACTAGCCACCTGCCTCTCAAAAATTGTCTGAAAGAAAGCAAGAGTTGAAGGATGGCATTGTCACTGTGGCAGTGTGACAATGGACCATAAAAACAATCTGGGTCCACTTCCTGATACTGCTACAGACTTTATGAACTAGACATATCATTTCAGCCTGCTTCAAGTTTCTGTTTGTATGAGAATATATAGTCTTGTTATTCTTCCTGTGGCAGTTATGAGAATTAATTTTGGAGCTTCTTTGGTATATGATACCTCCTAATAGGATGAGGTAAGCACACAGATGCAAATATACATCCCAAGTTCCTCTTCCCTTTTTGAACAGATTATGCCATGGAGCACAAACTGCCTCATAAGCTTGTGTGATTGTCACAAACAGTGAAAATCAATCTGATTTCCTATATCCTTTGGTGTCATTTGTACTGCAGTTGAAAAATTTTAGTCACATGACTGCTGATGCAGTGATCTAAACATCTGACATGGTGAAAAAGCTGAACACGGCTACTTATGAATAACTAAAAGATATTCTAGGTCTGACAGAAGTGTTCAATCTTATCATGGAGTGTGTGTGAATAAAAAAAAAAAAAAAAAAAAAAAGGTACGACCCCGGGAACTACAGGCCAGCCAGTCTCACCTCTGTGCCTGGCAAGATCACGGAGCAGATCCTCCTGAACGCTCTACTAAGGCACATGGAAAATGAAGGAGACGTGATTGGCAACCAGCATGGCTTCACCAAGGGCAAATCGTGCCTGACAAACCTGGTGGCCTTTTATGATCGAGTTATGACATCAGTGGATAAAGGAAGCGCAACTGATGTCGTCTACCTGGACTTCTGCAAAGTAGATGTCCCACATGACATCCTGGTGGCCAAATTGGAAAAATATGGATTTGATGGATGGACCACCTGCTGGGTAAGAAATTGGCTGGATGGTCGCATTCAGAGAGTTGCGGTCAATGGCTCAATGTCTGAATGGAGACTGGTGAGGAGTGGCATTCCTCAGGGGTCGGTACTGGGACTGGAACTATTTAACATCTTTGTCAGTGACATGGACAGTGGGATCGAGTGCACCCTCAGCAAGTTTGCGGATGACACCAAGCTGTGTGGTGCAGTTGATGTGCTAGAGGGAAGGGATGCCATCCAGAGGGACCTGTCCAGGCTTGAGAGGTGGGCCCATCATTAAGTTCAACAAGGCCAAGTGCAAGGTCCTGCACATGGGTCGAGGCAATCCCAAGCACAAATACAGGCTGGGCGGAGAATGGCTTGAGAGCAGCCCTGAGGAGAAGGACTTTGGGGGTGTTGGTAGATGAAAAATTGAACACGAGCCGGCAGTGTGTGCTTGCAGCCCAGAAGGCCAACCGGATCCTGGGCTGCATCAAGAGAAGTGTGGCCAGCAGGTTGAGGGAGGGGATTCTTCCCCTCTGCTCTGCTCAGACTAGAGTCTGCTCTTGTGAGACTCCACCAGGAGTACTGTGTTCAGATGTGGGGTCCCCAAAGCAAGAAGGGTGTCCAGGTTGGAGCAGGTCTAAAGGAGGGCCACA
>NW_010115450.1:0-4684 GCF_000699245.1 Pterocles gutturalis
CCCCTCAGCCCCCCAGCCGTGGTGCAGCCTTTGGGCACCTCAGCCGCAGAGCTTTGGGCTTGCTCTGCACCGAGTGTCACATTTTCTTCCCAAATGCAGCATTTCAAAGAAATAGGAAGGTTGGAAAAGAAACGTGGGGCAGGAAACCTGTCCGTGCTGATCTGGCCATGGCTGAACTCGGTGCAAATCCTGCTGTGAGCACCGATGTTAACGCCAGCGGTGCCGCTTGCTTCCACAAAGCCCAGGAGCTATTCCAGACACATTCCAAGTTTTGTTTCAAACTGCCTGCTTTATAACCGAGCAACCCCGTTCACTTTTTAGACAGGTAAAAGGAAAAACCATCATCTCTTCCCTGAGTGCTCAGTGTGCCAAGTTTTAGTCAAGACAGATTTTAATGGGTTTTTTGTTGTTTGGTTTGGGGTTTTTTCCTGGGAAATAAACCTCTGAAAACAGGGGGTCATAATGAAAGTGCTGATTAACTACAGCGGTGCAAAGCAGCTGCTACGATACTCGGTGAACCCTGTTACTGGGAGATAAAGACGGCTGCGGTTATTTTCTAAGAAAGTGTATTTTCTCATCATTCTCCATAGCTCTGACCTAGGGGGTTTGGAGCATCTGAAGAGTCCCCGGCCAGGCCCGTGTTCCCAAGAGGTGCTGTCAGGACGATCCCCCCTAGAAGTGGCTGCAAACACCACCCAAGAACCCCCATCTCGTACAAAAGCTGTAGAAATCACAGAAAAAGGATGGTGTCGAGAGTCAGGTGAGGCACCGTGGCACTCACTGGTAGGGTTTAACTTTTATTTCCCCCCCAAAAAAACCCCAGGGAATGTATTTCTCCATGATTATTTCCAAACTGTGCTAAATACACGCCTGTGCTTCACTCCAGTCCCGTGACAATGCCCGAAGAGGAGGAACAAGGAATGCCCCGATTGTTTAATCTTTTACTCTTTGCCACTTGACAGATGGTAACTCCCAACAGGTAGTAATCCAAAGGAAACACGGAAGAGGATCTTGTGGCTCAGATAGAAACCAGCTTGGACATTTGTGCCGAGCACACATGAATTATTGTGCAAGTGCCGTTCCCCAAACACCCGGGGAACAGCGCTGGGGGTGGCACCACAGGTGGGGGTTAGTGCGCAGAGGAGGGAAAATCACCTGAAAACAGCAACTCTAGAACTGGAAATGAAGTCTTTCCAATCTTATTTTTTTTATTCTGTTTCCAGCCTCTGTTTCCTCATCAGTACCGCAGGAGGGGTAATTCCTACCCCCCTTTTGGCTGAGTCCTTCAGGTTGGTCCTGGAGTCTCAGTTTCTTTGGTGCCAGGCAAATTTCTAGAAATGCTTCGTGAAAATGTGAAGCAATGTCACCCCTGTGACAGGGACATGGGCCTCAAGCTGGCAGGAGCCTGCAAGCCCCAGAAAAGCCATCTCAAAAGTTAAAGCAAGGCACATGCACAGTCAGAACTCTGAAGACAAATACCAGTGCAGACAGCTTTATCTATCAACCCACTTTTATTAATATTTAGCTGGAAATATTTTTTTTTTCTTTTTAAAACACAAAATCAGCCAGTGCAGACAGCTTTATCTATCAACACACTTTTATTAATATTTAGCTGGAAATTTTTTTTTTTTTCTTTTTAAAACACAAAATCAGAGACCCTTTTCCAGTGGACCTTACCTGGCCAGAAAAGGTGGCTGTAAACTAAGCTGAGTCCACCAGCTTGCAACTAACAGTCCTTCGCACTTAAAGCACATCACTCTGCCATCAGTAAGTCAAGGTGAACACTACACGCTTCCTGGTGTTGCAGGAGACACCAGCTGCAGCACCCTGCCAGCACCAGCTTTGAAACTGCTGCCGATCCCTCCACGTTTTTCGGCCACATGGATGCGGCCGTACGTAGTTCGTGTTTGATTCTGAATTTTTGTATTTTAAGACACAGACGCAGTGCATCTCTAGGCAAGTAAATGCAGCTTCTGTGGCAGGTCAGTTCCTCGACTGGTGAGTTAGAGCATCCTCCAGTCTCTCCTGCAACAAGCACAGCTTTGCCTTGCACAGGCTGGCACGGCATCGCTCACGGGCCCAGGGAACCGGAGACAGGGTGGCACACGGAAGGGCACAGCTGGAGACTTGTTCGCAGGCAGGATGCGCTGGGGATGGGTGCTGTGGCAGAAGGAGCTTTGGTGGGGGCACCTCACAGCCCCTAACCGGTGCCGATGGCTGAGCAAGCCCCGGCAGGGAGGGCCCGCTGCCCAGGCTGGAGCCAGCTGCGGCGGGGGGAAAGGTGTTCGCCCTCACCCCATGAATCAGCCAGCTTGTTCTAGGGGGAGTTTTTACAAGTTTGCAAAGCTTTGGTGGATAAAGACTCCAGTTTCAGATGCAGGCTGCTGCAAGTTCACACATCTTCTTAACCTTCCTTGAAAAAAAAGAAAAATAACTGTTTGCAAGTTGATGCTGGTTAAAAAATGCGCTGTCTACCGCCACCCCGATTTCATCTGAACAACTCATGTGGCTTTAAGAACAATCAGCATTTTTCCACCATGATTTAAGAACAAATAATTAAAATCATCCCAGATGGGCTTGTAAAAATTAAAAGTACATCAGCTAACTTTAAATGCTTCACCCTGTTGTTTGTAATAACGCTATCCACCCTCCAGCCCACTGCCGGGTCTCAGAGTTTCTTCTGTACCAGCAGCGAGGACTGTTCAGGTGGTGGGGTGCTTCCAGAACACACTTTTGATGGTTTTGGCTCCTGTGTCACTGTTCAGCTTTTTTCTCTTTTGTCTGATGGCTCCAGGATGAGTTCGGCACTGGGGGATCTCCCTTTGCTTCCTGGCTTTGACACAAGATTTCAGGGCCAGCCGAGACTGCTCCCTGGGCCTCAGGCTCTTCATCCACGGAAAGGGACACACGGGAGCTGCAGCAATATCCAAGGTCCTCGGACAAACTGAACTACACAAACCCATCAGTCTGCTCTGGCTGGTCTGAGACTGTAATATAGTGTCACTCATTGCCAGGCCAAAGGCAGGCACTTGCCTGTGCAGTCACATTTAAATCTTCCCTTTTATTCCTCCCTGCAACACTTCAGTATTAGTTAAAGATTTGAGCAACCCCACATAATCGTTATCGTGCAGCACTACGGGCAAATTCATAAAATGTAATTGGAAAGAGAGATCCACAGGAGAAATAAGTAACCTTAAGAGTCAACTAATTTTCTTCCAAAAGTGGTTGAGGCGATCTAAGGAAAAACAAAACAAAAAACTCCACAACTCCCTAAAGATTTGTTAACTAAACAGTTGTCCATTAAAGAGACCAAATATTTCACAGCATTAGTCTTTGGATTAATGTTAAATCGATCTGCACTAATGCAATAGGGCAATAGTTACCATGGTGAATAATTCTATATTTATTTTCAAGCAAGCCTTATTTCTAACAATTCCAGACATGGTTTCCACTTTCTGGTGACTAACCTCTTAATTTAAGTTGGTTTTTTTTTAACTGTTTGATACCAGAAACCCGAGTTTTCTCCTCAATGTACACGATATTATGAATTAAGTATTTGGTAGACAAGACCTCATCCTTGTTCGGAAGCGCAGAAGCAGTTCCCTTCTGAGACTTCATCCCATTTGCCAAGTGTCAACAACCTACCTCAAACAAAATTCCACCTGAAAGGCTCCAGAACACGCTCCTTCTCCCCGGGCAAGGCTGAGACCGTCCTTCACTCCTGCTGTGGCACTGTGACAATGACACTGGGGCAGGAACTGCTGTCACCAACCCAGGAGTTCACAGCTGCCTCCCAGGTGCTTTTTTCCATCTCTGCACAGCGTTGGGTTGGGTCCTGTTTAGGAGGTTTTGTCCCCAACCAGGAGGGCTAAAAAGTCAATGACTATTTGTTTGTAATGAAAATTTTTTACTGAAGCCACCAGAATGTTATTCCAACCCATTCTGTCTCATTTGGGGCCCGATATAACTCCGGCTGACGTCACTGGAAAGACTCCACCCTACCTTTACATTTTATTGGAGGCACTGGTAGGAAATATATCACTTCACTAACAAAAAATAATCACCTTCTGAATTCACAGCTCCCCAGCTGAAAACATTGCATTTTCTTGTGCTAGGAAAACCAGGATGGCATCTGTAAAATAAAACAGCGCTAAGGGAAGAGCTTTAAATGCATAAACGTAAAATAATCCCTGATTTTTCCTGATGGAACAACAGGCACTTTGGAGAGAGGAATGGCGCTTTGGACAGGAAACAAAGGTGACCCTGAACTCCCCGACTGAGAGCTGACATACCAAAGTGGAGACTTCGGGCTCATCTGAGGAAGCACTTGAGTAATTCTGAACGCCAGCTCTGAGCCGCTCACGGAGCCGTGCTGCCAGCCTCCTTCTGTAGAGCAGTCTAGAAGCGGAGCAGCTGCCAACAGCTCATCAATTAAACTGTCCTTCTGCGATGCCCAGATACACCCACACACGAGGTTAGGTACATACACACACGGACACGCTCCAGTTTAACAAAAACAATTGTTCCACGTTCAGATCCCTTAGGGTCTTGCACAGAAGGTGGGATCAGAGGGACCCAGGCCCTGTTCCGCATTTTCCTGCCCTGACACACACTAAATGGGTCACAGCTCTCGGGCCGCCCGGAGAGCCAGGGGACACCACGGCCACCGCTCCACACCGTTACC
>NW_010115451.1:0-4626 GCF_000699245.1 Pterocles gutturalis
AGGACCGGAGGTGTCTGGGTGCAGCGGCCGGTCCAGGTCACCCCTGTGTCCTCAGGCTCGTTCCCTTCCCCTCCGCGCACCCTTCTCTCCGTTCCGCTCCCTTTCCCCACTGGTCGTCCTCATTCCTCTCCATCCGCAGTCATCACGTTCGCTCTCGGCCGTGCGTGCTCAGCTCCTCCCGTTCCCCTCGGCCCGAGCCCAGCCTCCTCCAGCCAGCGCTGCAGACACACGGATGTGCGTGTTGGTCGTTTTCCCCTTCTCACCAGAGGCCCAGAGTTTGTATCTCCCGTTGAGATTCCTGTTTTCCGTGCTCCCCTGAGCTGGCAATCCTGGCTGGTGCTCAGTACCTAGCGACAGAAGCTCTGGAGACATTTGTTGTACACCTCAGTTCCCCCACGGAGCCCCCCATGTGCTGCTAGGGACAAAGTCCTTCCAAGCTGCAGGTGCCTGATGACATATTCCAAGATGGTTTGCTCTGTGGCATGTCCGGACAGTCCATCACAGATTTTTAACCTTTTCTTCTTCAGAGACAGAAGCCAGGGCTCCTGGATGCAGGCTATGTCCTTGAGAGACCCCACGCCGCCCCAGCTGCCCTGCTTCTTTCCAAGCACAGTTGTCTGCAGAACTTGCAGGTTTTGGAAGTGCAAAATGAATTTTCCGTGCCTGTCCCCTCTCTTTCAGACAGGCATTGCCTCTTCGCTCAGCCCCATTCATGCACGCTGTGGGCTAACACACCCCTAATTCTGTGAACACACCATTCCCTCCTGCCCACATTTTAACCTTGCTCAGGTCTGCTGGCCCAAGAAAGTCACCAGCTGCACAGTCCAACCAGGTCATCATCCACAGTAATTTCTGCATCTTCTCTTGGCTGTTGTGGGCACAAGCTATTTCTTGGGCTTCTGTCCAGAGCCAGTGGGATTTCTGAGACCCCAGTCAAACACTGTGTCCATGGGACATGTTTTGCCTGACTCCAGCAGAGTAACAGTACCAGGCTGTGAGGTCACCATCAGTGTCACCCAGGAGCACCCAGCGGTGGCAGTGCCAAGCTGTGAGGTCACCATCAGTGTCATCTATGAGCACCCAGCGGTGGCAACACCAGGCTGTGATGTCACCATCAGTGTCACCCATGAGCACACAGGGGTGGCAGTACCAGGCTGGTAAGTCACCATAAGTGTCACTGAAGAGGACACAGCGGTGGCAGTACCAGGCTGTGAGGTCAACATCAGTGTCAGCTCTGAGCACCCAGCGGTGGCAGTACCAGGCTGTGAGTTCACCATCAGTGCCAACCACAAGCACACAGCAGTGGCGGTACCAGGCTGTGAGGTCACCATCAGTGTCACCCAGGAGCATCCAGCTGTGGCAGTACCAGGCTGTGAGGTCACCACTAGTGTCACCCATGAGCACCCAGCGCTGGCAGTACCAGGCTATGAGGTCACCACCACTGACGCGCATTTGCACCCAGCTGTGGCAGTGCCAGGCTGTGAGGTTACCATCAGTGTCACCCAGGAGCACACAGCAGTGGCAGTACCAGGGTGTGACGTCACCATCAGTGTCACCCTTGAACACCCAGATCTGTCAGAACCAGGCTGTGAGGTCACCATCAGTGTCACACATGAGCACCCAGCGGTGGCAGTAGCAGGCTGTGAGGTCACCATCAGTGTCAAAATGAAGACACAGCGCTGGCACTGCCAGGCTGTGCGGTCACCATATGTGTCACCCATGAGCACCCAGCTGTGGCAGTGCCAGGCTGTGAGGTCACCATCAGTGTCACCCATGAGCAGCCAGCGGTGGCAGTACCAGGCTGTGACGTCACCACTAGTGTCACCCATGAGAACACAGCGGTAGCAGTGCCAGGGTGTGATGTCTCCATCAGTGTCACCCATGAGTACCCAGCGGTGGCAGTGCCCGGCTGTGAGGTCACCATCAGTGTCACCCATGAGCACCCAGAGGTGGTAGTACCAGGCTGTTAAGTCAACATCTGTGTCACCAATGAGCACACAGCGGTGGCAGTACCAGGCTATGAGGTCACCATCAGAGTCACCCATGAGCAACCAGTTGTAGCAGTACCGGGCTGTGAGGTCACCACCTGTGTCACCCATGAGCACCCAGAGGTGGTAGTACCAGGCTGTTAAGTCAACATCTGTGTCACCAATGAGCACACAGCGGTGGCAGGACCAGTCTGTGAGGTCACCATCAGAGTCACCCATGAGCAACCAGTTGTAGCAGTACCGGGCTGTGAGGTCACCACCTGTGTCACCCATGAGCACCCAGAGGTGGTAGTACCAGGCTGTTAAGTCAACATCTGTGTCACCAATGAGCACACAGCGGTGGCAGTACAAGGCTGTGAGGTCACCATCAGTGTAACCTCTGAGCACACAGCGGTGGCAGTACCAGTCTGTGAGGTCACCATCAGTGTCAACCATGAGCAACCACCGGTTGCACTAGCAGGCTGTGAGGTCACCATCAGTGTCACCCATGAGCACCCACCGGTGGCACTAGCAGGCTATGAGGTCACCACCACTGTCACCCATTTGCACCCAGCAGTGGCAGTGCCAGGCTGTGAGGTCACCATAAGTGTCACCCAAGAGCACACAGCAGTGAGAGTACCAGGGTGTGAGGTCACCATCAGCGTCACACTTGAGCACCCAGCGGTGGCAGTACCAGTCTGTGAGGTCACCATCAGTGTCACCCATGAGCACCCATCATTGGCGGAACCAGGCTGTGAGGCCACCATCAGTGTCACCCAGGAGCATCCAGCGGTGGCAGTACCAGGCTGTGAGGTCACCATCAGAGTCACCCAGGAGCACCAGGTGGTGGCAGTACCAGGCTTTGCAGTCACCACCAGTGTCAACCAAGAGCACACAGGGCTGGCAGTACCAGGCTGTGAGGTCACCATCAAAGTCACCCATGAGCACCCATCATTGGTGGAACCAGGCTGTGAGGCCACCATCAGTGTCACCCAGGAGCACCCAGCGATGGTAGTGCCAGGCTGTGCGGTCACAATCAGTGTCAAGCATGACCACCCAGCGGTGGTAGTAGCAGGCGGTGAGGTCATCATCAAAGTCACCCATGAGCACCCATCATTGGTGGAACCAGGCTGTGAGGCCACCATCAGTGTTACCCAGGAGCATCCAGCGGTGGCAGTACCGGGCTGTGAGGTCACCATCAGTGTCACCCATGAACACACAGCGGTGGCAGTACCAGGCTGTGAGGTTACCATCAGAGTTACCCAGAAGCACCCAGCTGTATCAGTACCGGGCAGTGAGGTCACCCTCAGCGTCACCCAGAAGCACCCGGAGGTGGAAGTACCGGGCTATGAGGTCACCGTCAGCGTCACCCATGAGCACCCAGGGGTGGCAGTACCAGGCTGTGAGGTCACCATCAGTGTCACCCATGAGCACACAACGGTGGCAGTACCAGGTTTTGAGGTCACCATCAGTGTCACAATGAAGATGCAGCACTGGCAGTACAAGGCTGTGCGGTCACCATCAGTGTCACCCATGATTACCCAGCTGTGGCAGTGCCAGGCTGTGAGGTCACCATCAGTGTCACCCATGAGCACCCACCGGTGGCACTAGCAGGTTGTGAGGTCACCATCAGAGTCACCCAGGAGCACCCAGCGGCGGCAGTACCAGGCTGTGAGGTCACCATCAGTGTCAACCATGAGCACCAATAGCTGGCAGTGCCATGCTGTGAGGTCACCATCAGTGTCACCCAGGAGCATCCAGCGGTGGAAGTAGGATGCGGTGAGGTCATCATAAATGTCACCCATGAGCACCCACCTGTGGCAGTACGGGGCTGTGAGGTAACCATCAGTGTCACCCATGTGCATCCAGCAGTGGCACTAGCAGGCTGTGAGTTCACCATCAGTTTCACCCATAAGCATCCAGCGGTGGCAGTACCGGGCTGTGAGGTAACCATCAGTGTTATCCAAGGGCACCCAGTGGTGGCAGTGCCAGGCTGTGATGTTGCCATCAGTTTTACCCAGGAGTACACAGCGGTGGCAGTACCAGGTTTTGAGGTCGCCATCAGTGTCACCCATGAGCAACCAACTGTAGCAGTACCAGGCTGTGAGGTCACCATCTTTGTCACACATGAGCACCCAGCGGTGGCAGTACCAGGCTGTGACGTCACCATCATTGCCACGCATGAGCACCCATCGCTAGCAGTGCCAGGCTGTGAGGTCACCATAAGTGTCACCCATGAGCACCCAGCGGTGACAGTACCAGGCTGTTAAGTTACCATCTGAGTCACCCGTGAGAACACAGCGGTGGCAGTGCCAGGCTGTGGAGTCACCATCAGTGTCACCCATGAGTACCCAGCTGTGGCAGTGCCAGGCTGTGGGGTCACCATCAGTGTCACCCATGAGTACCCAGCTGTGGCAGTGCCAGGCTGTGGGTTCACCATCAGCGTTACCCAAGAGTACCCAGCGCAAGCAGTGCCAGGCTATAAGGTCACCGTCAGTGGCACGCATGAGCAACCGGCGGTGGTAGTACAAGGCTGTGAGGTCATCATCAGAGTCATCCATGAGCACCCGGCGGTGGCAGTACCCGGCTGTGACGTCACTATCAGTGTCACCGATGAATACACAGCGGTGGCAGATCCCGGCTGTGAGGTCACACATGA
>NW_010115452.1:0-6557 GCF_000699245.1 Pterocles gutturalis
CCGGTGCAGCAACGCGGTTCGGCCAGCCCAGGCACTGCCCGCGTTCAGCGCTGGCCCTGCCTCCGTCGCTGGGCCGAGCGCAGGAGCCTCGTGTGCCGTGGTAACACCTTCACGGCGTTCAAACCCGTCTCTCCGCAGTGGAACTAAAGGATTACCTCGGACAGAACGGCAGAAAGGAACCCTTGTGGGTTTAAGTAGCGCAGCAGGTGGTAGGAGGTGCTTTTTGTTAATTAGTCTCATTTGCAGGTTATTTATGAAGCTAAAGCCTGTAAGTAGCTGCTGTGCAGAACTAATTTGTTATGTTTTTGAGGCTTGCAGTGCTTAAGCAATCGTAGATAGTTTAGGAAAAGACAGCTTATTTGCACAGCAGGGCTGCGGCTGCACAGGCTGAACCCGGGGTTGTTTTCTGCAGCACACCTGTGCCGACACCTCCTGCCTCACCGCTGCCTGGATTTGCTGACTATTAATACAAGAAAAACACCACCCTCAATGGGTGCCATTCTGCGCCCTAGAAAAAGCCGTACAGAACCGCTCCCAGCATACGCTGCACGAATACACAAACACCAGCGGGAAAGCGGTTCGGCCCCACGCCAAGATAAAGCCCAAAGAACCCTGCGAGCCTGCAGAATGCTGATCACATGTTTGAAAAGTCGCTCGGAGCTTGTTGCTGCCAAGGATCAAAGACCCCAAAGGCACAAACATATTCCCATCAGCCTGGGGAGAGGCCAGCGTCACGCAGACCCAGCACAGAGATGACACACGCGTCTGTCAGCACCCTCGCGCTCAGCGCTGGGTAGGAACGGCTCCGTCCTCCGCTGCCTGGCTGCTTGAGGTGTAAAGACCTGGGCGGAATAGAAAAGAATCATTTTAACCTTAGAGAAAAAAAAAAAAAAAAAAAAAAAAAAAGACATTGTGTTCTCTTTGCTCTCCAACAATTTACACTTTTTTTTTTTTTTCAGATTACACTCATTCTTTTCTTGATCTGAAAGATCAAGCTGGGTTTTTCCACATCCTCCGTTGCATTTGCGAGCGAGAGGCTGGAGGGCTGCTGCGGGACGATGCTCAAGGCTCCTGTTTTCTCCCCTGCACGCTGATCTGCTCCAGCCCCTGCAGGGTGTCATGGGGGGAGGCAGGCGCACATCGCTGTGCCAGCTGCACGGCTCTTTTCTGAAATCATCACACAGCAAAAGAGCTTTAGAGCTCCAGTATTTCTCATTCCTTCGGTTTTCACTGAGGAATTTTAAGATGCCGCTCATTTGTTTGCTCTTGCTAGGTGCCAAGTGAGACTGTCAGAATGTTTTTTACTTAAAGAATAATCACGAGTATTTAAAAATACAGCACGAGGGAGCACATCCAGATCAGGGCTAGGAGCACGAGTCTCATACTAATGTTTTAAGCAAATATGTAATCTCACTTTAATAACCTAGATTTGTTTCCTGTGTGTTAAAGTTGTGGTTATGCTCCGAAAAGGGTCTGAAAACACTATCACGTGTCTGAGATTGTACGTGCGATGTGCAGCTCGAGTTTCAGCCCTGTGCAGTCATTCTTGATGCAAAAGACGGTTCATTCTGAGCTCTGCAAGATGTTTGCAGGACTGGACTGGCATTCAGAAACACAACTGCACTGGGACGGGACTAAATTAAATCTAAAGTGACTAAAATGCAATAATCAAATCATTCCCTGGTGCTGTTTTAGAGGCACTTTTCAGATTGTAATTGAATTCTAAAGTACACCCAATGCTCTGCCTCAAAATTCCGGATAATCATTTTTTAGTATGACATGAAACGACTGCCCCCGTGCAGTACCCATCGGAAACTCCCCGCGGGGCTGAGCTGGGAGCCCAGCACCGTCTCACACTTGCTCTGTGTGCAAAATCCTGAGATTTTGCAGATAAATTACCTCTGGACAGGTAACAAACGTGCCTGTGTATCAAGAATCCTAAAAATTCAGCTTCTCATCATGTCCGAGGATGAGGGAGTTCTCTATTTCCTGAGGATAATTAATTACGACATTGGGTTCCTGCTCCTAGATCACAGCACCATCAGCGTTGGGTATCCCACCATCAGCAGAGGCAACTGTCACAGAATAAAAGCAAAAATAGGTGGCAGTGGGGTCGGGGGGAAGTTACCCTGAGGTATGACCTTCAGAGAGCAAAGCGCTGCGCTGTACTAACCAAGCACTAACGCTGCTTCCTGCCAAGCAGCCGTCATTGGGCACAAATCCTGCAAACTGAGAACCTTGAGGGCCAAACATAAAATCAATTGTGCTACTTTTGTGTGCATCAATAAAAAGGAAATGGATTGGAGCAGTAAAAATCCCTTTATGAAGGGCTAAATTATTTCCTCACTAGACGGGAATGGGAAGGGTGTTTCAAAATGAGCCAGACTCCCAAAGCCAAAAAAAATTTCGACACTTGGAGCTCAAAAAGAGGCTGTTTATCACCTGTGAGCGAAACCCTGATGCTGCAGAGACACTCTGCAGAAACACCTCCAGTCTGCCTGGCCAGCGCCTGGGTGCTGAAGGCAGAAGGGAAAAGCTTCCTGAGGTGTCCAGGTGAGATTTGCCAAGTGTGATCCGTCACATCCAGAATCAGTGCCTCAACGCTGCTCTCCCAGCTCCCCCGTTCCAGCCACCCCACTGCCACCCTCTGCTGACACAGTGTGACAGAACAGCAAATGCAGTGGCACTTACTGGAATTTGGAGACCTTTAAAGTCAGCTCTGGCTTGTTCACCCTCCAGTCTCATCTACAGCATGATTTGTGGGAGCGCAAGAGCAACGATGAGCTATTTAATGAATAACTCTTGATTCTGGGTGTTACTGCTGTGCAGGTGCCTGCTCTGAGTCACGTCGCTGGGTTCTTCAGTGCTTCTCTGATTATCCAGTTGTGAAGGAGCCGGAGGGGCCCTCAGCTGCAGCAGGGAGATGCTCTGAGAACTGCAGTGGGGCACCTTTGTGGGGTATTTATTTAAATTAAATAAGTTTTATTTATTTAAATTCAATTAAGTGTAAGCCTGTGGAGGCCAGCTTCTTGCCAAGTTATTTTTAGAGCCTACCTCCTGCTCCTTTCCTCTCCACTCCGTTACCTTCAGTGTCAGCCTGAGCTGTTTTTTATCAACAGCTGGACCAGCTGCCACCAGATGTGCTCAGTCCTGCTCACGAGCAGATTTGGGTTTCTTGTTTGGCAGACAAATTGTTTGAGGTATTTTTCCTTCATCAAAAGTTGTCTGAGAGGATGGTAAGAAGACGCTTATCTCTGGAGGTCAGAGGTGCTCCACACAGCTGAGCTGGGGCTTTGAAACATGCAGAAGCTGCCAACCGCATTGTCAGCACTGCAGGGAGCGCAGGGACCCCGACCCGTCCCTTCTCATGGGGTCTGGATGAGACAGTGAGGGCTGCGCAAAGTCACATCCAGCACTCCAGGCGCCCAGGATCCCCTCGCTGTACCCGGGCTAATGTAATCTGGATTGCTCTCTCTGGATTAATAATCTAATCTCTGAGACACAACCCTCTGATGTGCCAATCGTGCCTTTCAGGCTGGTTCCTGTCTTTACAGGACACATCAAGGCAGCTGGTGCTTATTTACCTCCATGAAATTCTGAGCTGCTTTGAGCTCTCTGTGACTGCCTGTCATCTGGGCACCTCGGAAAGAGCAGCCTGGAGGTAAAGCTGGAGAACGGCAAATCTACAGAGGCAGCAGTGGAGTTCCTTTGGCTCTTCCCATCTTTTCAGTGGGAATAAAAATAGAAAGGCATCATGCAGTAGGTAGCCCTAGTGAAGGTTTAACATTCAGTAGTCTTATAGTGTTTTTTTTTTTCCAGTTAAGAAATAAAACCACAAGATTATTTTGGATTCAGGAAGGTGACTCTCACATTAAAAATATATCGGTACCTGTCACAGGGAACTGGACAGGAATGCAAAACTTCACTGCTGAGATGAAAGTATCTGCAGTTTTTTTTGCAGCACACAAGGATCCCAAAATGAGCACTGCCCGCGTTCTGCTTTTGTCAGTGCTATTTAAAGAGCAGAATTGCAAGACACCCTCTGAATACTTGTCTAAAGCTTTCAGTTTGGTCGTGTTCCCTTCCAGTCTCAGCCAAGAGCATAAACACCAACTAAGACTCTGCCAAGGTGGGGAAATCCGGCTGCCGGGTGCTGTTGGTGTGGGCTCACCTGCGCTGCGAAGAAGAACACAGCCATCGCCTGGCCCTGACTCTTGGTGAAGGATCCTGGGACATCAAGTGACGGGATATTTGTTGTTCCCTCCCATGCAGACACACCTGTGGGGGAGAAGAGACTGTGGAAGAGCACGAAGGAGCCTTCTGGAGCAACAGCAATAACGGAAGAGTAACAGGAGGAAACAAACACTTGGGGCAGGGCTAAGGGATATCAAGGAAATCTCTGGAGATGTCTCATCTCACCACGAGTGGAAAGGAGCAGTGGTGATGAGAGCTGGGAGCCCAGCTCTGTTACTGAGCTCGGAAACAACCCCAGCACCAGGAACAGATCATGTGCCCTCCCTGGTGACTGGGCTCAGCAAGCTGCCACGCCTGGAGCGGGTCTGGGAGGGCTGTGTTTTCAGCACATCTTTAGCAGGCGACCACGGATCAGGGGACGAGGTGACACACAGGAGCTCCTTCTGCTTCTCCTGCTGCTTTCTTACCAGAGTATTGCGGACTGCCTGTATCCTCCATGTAACCTTGCCCTCCAAAACTCTCCATCACCTCAACAACAACAGCAGAAGCCTGCAAAACACAGAGAGATGACATGATCCACGTTGCACAAGAGCGGCCAGAAACCTCTAACATCACACAGCAGTTCCTGCTGGGATGGGACTGACTGGATCCCAGGTTGCTCATTCTATGCAGGAGGAATGAAGCCTGGGAAATGGAGACTGAGTGACACTGAGGGGACATGCAGGAGCAGTCAGACCCTGGGAGAGGATCCAGGGAGGGTCTGTCTCAGCACAGTCCTCTCTAGGTAAGGATAAACTTCTGGTTTGCTTGGTACACAGGAGTACGTGTCTCTAGTCCAGGAGAGTCTTTACCTTCTACTTGCCTATAGTGTGGAAGCTTCTGTGTACTGAAGC
Source organism: Pterocles gutturalis (assembly GCF_000699245.1). NCBI lineage: Eukaryota > Metazoa > Chordata > Aves > Pterocliformes > Pteroclidae > Pterocles > Pterocles gutturalis. The sequence goes on from NW_010115452.1 coordinate 5,088, forward strand.
TGAGGGCAATCAGAAGAGGACAGACTCCTGAAGTTAAGGACAGCCTGTCTGGCTGTCACATCAGAATCAGCAGCAATGGAAAACATTTAAAACCATAGAGGCGATATGTCCCATCCAGCTGCTTTCTGGCCACTGTCTCAGTGCCATTAGCTGCAAGAAAGGAGAAGATCATCTTGGCTTTATGGGAACTTCTGTTATCAATCGATGCTGATTTCCGGTTTGAGCAGCAGTTCTTTAATTCACCTCTTGCTATCAAGAGGGAGTATGGATTAGCTGCTAATCTCTTTCATTGACCCTGTCTGAGAAATGCAGAGTTAAGTACTAGAAAGGAAATATTCTCTGCTTACCTGTGAGACTTCCCAGCAGTTGCTCCAGAGTACCAGCTGGTGATGGCAGTGCTTTGCAAGCAGCATGCACGGCAGTGTATAACCCAGTGCCTCCGTTTCTCTAGGAGCCACCACAGCCAAGAACAACAAAGGGTGCTACGGAATCAGGAGTCCTGCAACCATCCACATTTTTCACTCCGCAGCTGACCCTGTCACTTCTTCCACCAAGAAACCAACTGCAGCTTCATCGCATGCAGGTGACTCCCTTTCCACATTTCTGTCTCTCAGTGGAGTTCCGAGGTTTCCCGACCCATCACGCTATTACTAACATTAGCCGAGGAATAAGAGTTGAAGGCCAGGAATGCTTCCTCAGTCCCAGCTGGGGTGGGTCTGACTGCCTTGCTCACAGTTTAGGTTACAGAGCTGGACATCGGTGTGTTATCTGTGCAGGGAACAGCTCTGTGCCTGTGTGTGCTGCGTGCATCGGGGGACAGAAGCTGGGCCCTGTGTTGGTTAAAAAGCAGAGCTGTGCAGAGGCTTGGATGGCTTCTGCTGAAGATTCCTAAAGCAGCTGCCTTGCTTTATAAATTCCCCACACCCTTCACTTCCTCAGCTCTTAATACACATCTAGCTGCTGCTGCAGTTGCTTCCCACCTCAGAACACGTACTAACGTCAGAGTCTCCCTGGTGCTCGGTCATTCAAGGACCAGTCCAGAACTTCTTGGGGTCACAGGATGTCAGATGGTCAAAAGCGTTTCTCAGAGATCCAGGAATAAAAAAAAAAGGGAAAAGAAACTCGGATAATTACAACACAGTAGATGAAATCAGACAGTTGCCTTAGCTAACACTGGTGTGTCCCAGGCTCAAGATGGACGGTCTGCAGGCAGGCGAGCGCGGCACCGACTGTCCTGCACTGCAGAGCATCTGTATTTCCTGCTGGGAGGTGTGAAACTGCCCAGCTCCCGCACGGCTGCTGGGAGCCCGTGAAACTGCCCAGATCCCGCACGGCTGCTGAGAGCCCGTGAAACTGCCCAGCTCCTGCACGGCTGCTGGGAGCCCGTGAGACTGCCCAGCTCCCGCATGGCTGCTGGGAGGCCGTGAAGCCGCCCAGCTCCCGCACGGCTGCTGGGGGGCCGCGAAAACG
>NW_010115452.1:6841-13301 GCF_000699245.1 Pterocles gutturalis
GCTGCTGAGAGCCTGTGAGACTGCCCAGCTCCCACACGGCTGCTGAGAGCCCGTGAGACTGCCCAGCTCCCGCACGGCTGCTGGAGGGCTGCGCAGACAGAAGGTGCAGGCTGGTGCTGCAAAGGAGAGTGCTGAGCATCCCTACCCGCCTCGGATCTCTGCACTGCTATATCTGGACAGAGAGCTTTCAGAACAGCACGTGTGCCAGCGCATCAGCATATGTTCATACACGCTGGATGTCACCAGCACCCGAAGAGCTGCAGGAAAGAGGTAACTGCCTTATGCCATTTTTATTGAAGGCTAAGTACTTAAGGGCTAGATTTTCTCTGCATCCTACACGGCCACTGACGTTGCGTAAAAAGTGTCACTAAAATGCAGACACAAATCTTCAGACTGGGAGCCTTGCTAGCGTGGTTAATTCACATCAGGTATGGATCTGGCCCAATACATTTAACTGCCACTCCACGCCAGGAACAGGAAAACAAACTCTCTCATCGTAAAAGCATGTGGGACACCTTTCCAGCTACCTGTAGTGCCACAGGTTTCATGTACAGCAAAGGCTTATTGTACACTGTTGTAAGTAAAAATAAAAGCCAGCCTGGGCACAAAGACTTGTAACTGAAGGAGAAAGGCAGCGGGAGAGGGAGCTGAGTCACAGAGCAAGGGCCATGCCGGGAGCCAGATGGTAGATCAGCTCTCCTCCATCCTCGGCCAGCGCTCCAGTCTCTAACCAGTGCTGCCAGGATGTGAGCTGTGCCCTCAGAGACCAGCTGAGCTCATACCTCCACAACTTCGGCTGCCCCATCAGTCACGGCCAGCGGACAGCTGAAACCTCCAGAGGAGCTCGAAAGTAAGTCCAGTTTGACAGCCTGATGCAGACGGCTAGGAACGAGAGTGAGGGAAAACAGACAGGTTATGCAGCAGTTCCACAGCAGGAGGAAAAAACCATCATGACTAGGAAGAGAGGAACAAAATACAGTCAAAACAGGTGAGAATCAGACTGCTCATTTCTGAGAGGGCACCAGCTGTTTCAGCCAGGAAGAGAGAAGAGGAGCAGCAGAGCTTCTGAGTCCCAGAGGGACGGCCAGTGCAAGGCTGGATGGCAGCTGGGGCACATGAAGTGCAGTTTTAAAAAATAAGACAAGTGGGTCTATCTCCAGAGGCTGAAATACAATGAAACTGCAAGTAAAATCCCAGCTCTTTAGCTGTGTTACAACTAACGCACGTAAAGCTGGAGCAGTGCAGGGAACTGCCAGGCCCCAGAATCAGGAAGGTGACATCAAAGAATATTATGATCAACCGCAGGCCATTAGTTACGGCTGATCATCGCCCATGTGGAACATTCCAGCAGACAGACTCTGCTGTTCAGTGCAGCTGGAGGTGTGCTTTTGTCCATGCATCATCTGCTGCCCATTATACAACGAGGAGTTCAGTCCTACAAGTGCTGAATATACCTGGCCAAGAATAACCAGGAGGCACCAAGTCATTCCCATTCTCCCCCAGTTATCTCCAGTTGGAGAATCTTCTCTCATAGGCCTCAGCAATCAGCCCCTCATCTGCCACAATCATTTCATCCTCCTCCAGGCTGAGCAGGTGACCATGCGATCCACCCGCCGCCCCCAGGCTCGTACTGCTGAAACACAGCGGGGTTCACTGCTGAAACACAGCGGGGGTTCAGCTCCCATTCCCATCCTAGAGCATAGATCTTGGTTAGGAGATGGTTTCCAAATCTCTCCAGGTCCTGATTCACCTCCTCCAGTACCTGTGAAGCAACAAGAAGAGCCTTCAGCACGGCCCTGGAAGGCAGGGAGCCGCAGTCCCAGCTGGACAGGCAGAGGACTGACCATATTGTCCTGCGGTGGAAGCCGTCCCTTGCCACGTGGCCCTTCCATGCGTTCTGTAATGCCACAGGACAGCTCGTCTCTTTGCCTCTGCTGGCACAGCTGTGCTCAGCTGTCACTTTTTTCCCCAAAGTAATTTTTTCAAGTTACTTTTGGCAGCATCTCTGGATTTTTTACAAAAGACAGAGGAGGCTGAGAATGCCACAGATGCACATGAACAGAGGGGTTGGACGAGATGATCTCCAGAGGTCCTTCCAACCTCAGCCACTCTGTGATTTACTGCTGGAGAAGAATGCCAGGGGAAGAGCTGCCAAAAACGGCGAGCCTTCATCTGTACAGGAAAACTTCCACTGGGATCAGTAGTTACCTGCCTATCACATTAGAAAAGGAGGGACGGAGCAATCATTTGAGCTTCAGCCTGGCACCCAGGGTCTCTAGATTCAAATTTCCACCCTGACTTCAGCTTCCTGAATGGCCCTGGGTAAGGATTCACATCCCCTCGTTTCGGTCAGGCTTGGCTGACTTGGACAGAGCAGTGTGCCCACAGTTAATGGAGGGAAACCTGCACCTGCAGGGCAGTGATTCACTCCAGCCCTCTTCGACACCTCTTTTAAGGTGCCAGGAATTTCTTCTGCAAGTGCTCATCACTGTCTGTGGCCAAAGCCCAGTGAAGTTGCCTAGACTTAAATAACCTGACTTATAGATGATTAAAATTGGTGCAGGTGGAGCCAACCCCCAGCACTGTTGGACCCTCGTTAGCATAAATACATCCAAGACTGTAATGGGGGTCACAGAAGCACCTGATCTTTCAGCAGAGGAATTTTTTTTTTTTCTGTTCTCTACCCTCTCATCTCCTCAATATAACAATTGTGGAGATGAATGCCGTGGTTGCTGTACCCAAAAGGGTGCAATTATAAAACACATCCATTTGCTGTTGATGAAATCCAAACACTGCTTCTTCCTTTCCCTGCTTCCCCCTGTATTGACTTTTCATTAAACCACGTCCTGTATGATTGATTCTCTCATGACTCTGCCGTCCAGCGCGTGTAATGAGGATCCGGCACACACTGGCCAGCTAGTGCTCTGGAAGTCTCCATCCTCAGGCCAGCTGGTTTTCCTTCAGGTGAACAGTGAAATACCACCAAAAAATTCACAAAACAAGCCCAAAGCATGCATGAGAGTCCGGTCAGCTGGTACAGCTCCCGCTGTGCTCCTGCTTGCTGTCCGGGGAGCTCAGCTCTGCGTATGCCTCCAACGCTTGTCACAGGTTGACAAAAATTTGAAGGTCATTTTAGAGACGTAACCTAAGAATCCAACACTCACGGACTTCACTGATCCCTGAAGCACAAGCACCGTTGCACTGTTTAGCTGGTAGTTTTTTGTGGGCAGAAGAATACAAGTCTACCAAGTAGGTCTCTCGCTCAGCACACTACCGTGAACTCAAACTACAACAGTCCCTTTACCTCATCCACATTTTCTAAAACCACCCAAACCCTGCTGCCTCGCTGTGAGCTCATGCCCTGACCACACGCAGCCTTGCAGACCACTGTGTTGCCCAAGTGAATGTGTTTATTGCCGAGGTAAAAGAACAAAATCAGAGCTCCTACGTTTGTGCCTGCTGCATGGCACAGGGCAGCCTGGGCACTGCAAAAAACGGACGCAGGATACGGAGAGGGCAGCTGGAAACTATCAGAGTGAGGGCTGAAGCCCCTACCTCGCAGCATCTGCTGGGTGGCCTCATTCAGCCCAAGCTGTCCTTTGATGTCCCAGGGATTAATATATTAGAAATGTGCAAATTATTGCACATTAAGAGTGCAAACAGATGATCTTGATATTAAAGGATGTATTTTCAGCGGGATCAAAGACCAACAGACACCTTTCCACAACACTCCCCAGAAAAAGCAGGAGCTTTCTTCTGCCTTCTCCAGAAATCACCTTCAAATAAAAAAAAAATAAACCTTTTGCTCCATTCCAGGAAAATGTCTGTGTTCACCACTGAACACAGGTGAATAATACAACAGGAATCAATCTCCAGTGTGGTGTCTGCTTCAGCAGCATCATCTGTTGCTCTCTCCTGGCCAGGAAGGCGTTCATGCCGAGAGCCAGCTCTGGGGCTGCAGACAAGCAGGTGCTGCATGCAGCAGCCTGGGCTCAGCCTTTCAGCGGTGAAGCAACACTGCCCCGCCGGGACCGAGCGCAGAAACGTAAGGGAGATGCTGCTGATTCTCTGCGCGATTTTGCAGCCGCTGTGTCTCTTTGGGGAAGGAGTGGAGAGCAGCTCTCAACCTTGGTGAAAGACATCGCTGATCCTTTCAGAAGATCTAAATCATGCTTCTTCCAAAGGTGCAGATCAGGAGCAAGAGCTTCATGGTTGCCCAAAGGCATCCTCCTTTTCCTCCTCTTCTGGCAAGACAGCAGCTGCAACAGTACTTAGGCCTCATTCCTGTCTTTTGGGATGGCTGTGACAAAGCAAGCTCCTGACACTGCCACCACACTCTTACTGCCCCAAGTCTGCGAGGCCTCACAGACCTGGAGACCAAGCAGGGGCTGGAAGAGTGTCACCAAAAGCCAGGTTCTGCCCCTCTACCCCCGCTGGCTTTACAGGTCATTGCATGGCTTCTGCAGGAAGAAATCAGAGAGAGGTGACGCCCTGCTCTATGAGACCTGGGCCTTGAAAAGTGGGAAACAGCTGCAGTCCTTGGGGTGACAGCAGAGGACATACAGTGAGATGAGCCGTCTCCTCCTGGGGTTCCTGTAGGACTGGACCTCATGGAACAGAGACTCACAGCTCAGGGTCTGTCCCCACCTCTCTGCACCCTTGCATCTGTACAGAGCCTTCGCGCTCTGAAAATCAACCCAGAAAAGGCAACAAGGTGTGCTGAGAACAAGCAAACCCCAAAGAGCCTTTGCATCCTCTTGAGTGCTCAGCTCACAACAGCCCCATTCCTTCAGAAAGGAATTCCTTAAAAGCCCCACTTCCCCAGGGGGAGAGAAGTGGACTTGCACAGCAGAGTTTGGAAGCACCTGAGTTTTTTCCCTTTCTCTGAAATTTCTTACTCTGGATGACCAGACAACAAATGCCCACACTGACAGTCCCAAAACAACACTCTTGTTGCAACACCCAGACCTGTCACCAGCCTCCCCCAAACCCTTTCTATTTCTGTTTATGTCCTGGCAGTATTTCCACCCCTGCACTGACTCTACGAAAACAAGTTTTAAAGAATGTCAATAAATTCTCCCAAGTTAAATGCTCAAAGGCACAAAAGGGCTCAGAGAAATGTTCAATTCACAAACAGTTACCTAGCCAGAATTGTACTGTGTACGGACAGAAACACAAACATGCATGCCAGACCTTGGGAGGAAGGTGTGTTTTCAAGCAACTCTGAAGCAAAGCATCTTCCAAATACTGGTTCCCAATTTCAGGATGCTCTTGGAAGAGGGTCTCAGTTTCTCTCCTTGCAAGGGGTGTTTCCAGACGTTCGAACACTTGTTTCTCCTGCACACCGATCCTTTGCCCCTACCCCACGGTTGTGTTGTTTCCTTCATGACTTGGCCACTGTCATCTCTTCCAGACAACATGAGGCAGAATGCGACCCGACTGCCATGGTTGCAAGTAGCCCTGGATCTCCAGCAAGGCAAGCGACAGGTAAACATGACCCTGCAAAGCGTCACGCCAACAGCTCTCACCTCCAGACCCTTCCTCGGCGGACAGCAGCACCAATCCTGTTTTGGTTTAATATTGGGAAGTTATTCTCGAAAATACATGATGTCTTCTCTCCTCCCTCGAGGAGGAGCTTTCCAGAAGCTGTTGTCAACTGAACTAGGGAAAAAGTCTTGGAAAGAGATCAGAAAACGGCCTGGAAAAACACAAGTACTCAGAAAACACCATGTCCACCCCTGCCAGCCGGGGAAACCAGCATAACCATCTGGACTGAGATTTCCAGAGCTGGGGAAGCTCGGGGGGGGAGGGGTGTTCCCACCAGCATCCCCCTGAATTTCTTGGCATGACAATGGGGTAGAGATGAGAAGGAAAAAATACATTTCCTCATCTGAAAGATAACAAAACGTGTGGAAATGGGAAGAAATGGTCTAGGCGGGTTATTCCGTAAAGAAGACGCTGGTGAAATAGAGAACCCATCCTCCTTGCCTGGGTTGTGATGCCAGCTCCGAAATACCTGCTGCTTGTGAAGCCCCTGAAGCCTTTCATTGGAGTGGGGAGGGTATTGAAAGTCTCCCTTTCCCTGGGGAAGCACCAGAATATTCTAAGAACGTGCGCTCTGGCTTGGGAGTGCTTTAAAACCTGCACTGAATGGGAAGTGATATGCCGCTAGTAAGATCACTGTTTACTTCAAAGCGATTTTAACCAGGTCTGACAATGCCCCCGCCACGGCTGTGCTGCTTCCCCGGGGTCCCCTCCCTCGGACCGAACCCTCAGGGCATCCAACTCCTCGGCAGGGCCTGGGGAGGACACGGGAGCCCCCCCCCACCCGAGGCTGGGGACACCCCCTGAGGCTGGGAAACACCCCCCGAGGCTAGGGGACACCCGCAGCCCCGCTTCCGCTTCAGCGCTACGGGACGGGTGCCGGTGCCGCCGCACGTCTTTAAGCGGCAGAAGCCTC
>NW_010115453.1:0-273 GCF_000699245.1 Pterocles gutturalis
TCCCCGCCGCCCAGCCCACGCGCGGAGCTGCCTGTGCGGCCGGGGCTCGGTCTGCGCGGAGCTGAAAGGCAGCGGTCGGTAAGACAATGCAGATCTACAGACAGAGCCAGGTAAGGGAGCGTAAAACTGTCACGGGGGAATCAAATTTGCTTACTGCAGTGACATGACATCTTTTTTTCTTAAAAGCTCCATAGTTCCAGCTGGGGGCAGGTTTTAGGATACAGTGAGTGTGTTTCCTTCTGAGAAGATGGGTAGCGCTTGGTCCCTAGGTGA
>NW_010115453.1:294-7019 GCF_000699245.1 Pterocles gutturalis
CAGATCATTTGTGACTGGAATATAAAACGTATAGAGCCTACTGAGACCATGCTGCAGAAGTGGCAGGGGAAAACCTGACCAAGGAAGGACTATGTGGCAAATAGAAGAAAAGTTGCTTCCACCCATCTCACAGCAGATTTATTTGCTATTTTAAAACCTTGTGAAGGGTTTGATTGACCTAAGAAGAGTCACTGGCTGAGGCACAGGGCTCACCGTTTAAACTTTAACAGAGGAACTACACTAGTCTGCTAAAGATCAGAGTCCTGCTGGAAATGTGATGATGCAGGAGTGCTCCCCCCCTTAGCTTACATCCAATTGCTGAAAGCGTGGCTAGTCATTAAAACCAGTCAGGCTGGCATCTCTAGCCGTGTCCTAGAGCACCCCCAGTGTTCCCAAGATACCAGCAGCACTTGCCCTCTGCTGTCACCCAAAACATCTTCTCTCTGGCCTGGGCTGCAACCACTCCGTAACTTTTAATTTTGATGTTTTTTGTAGGTCTTTTGATGTAAATCTTGGGGCTGTGCTTCATGTTTCCCAGGTGAGGAAGAATTGTCACAGTAGTTGTCTCCATGAACAGCAGTGACTACATTCTCCTGCAGAGCAGAGAAAAATGTCCACTGGGGAGGCTGCAGGGGCTGTAATCCAAAGTGAACCTGATGATCTGTGTACAGCCCCTTCACTCTCCTGCTTTGATTCTCTCTCTTGCAAGTGGGAGGCAGTGAGAACTTACTTCCTCCAGATGTTTTGCTCTTTGGGCTACCGTAATAGCCCAGCAAGATTCCTACTGAATTAAATAATGATTTCTCCTGTTACGATTCTGACATCGTCTTTTTTTTTTTTCCCTTCCCTCCCCCAGATTGTTGCTCGGCAGATGATTGCACAGGGGGTGCCAGGTGCTATTGTGAATGTCTCCAGCCAGGCATCTCAGCGTGCTCTGCGGGATCACGCTGTTTACTGTAAGTATGCACAGCTTTAGCAGTGCCTCTCGCATTTTTGCCTAGCTGGGGACCCACAGCCAACAAGCTGCTGGCTGCCAATTCCAGGCAGTGAAATGTTTCTGCGTGTTCCAGACCAAGTGCTATGCCCTTAAATGCCTCCCGTTTTTCTCTTCTCTTGAAGGTTCCACAAAAAGTGCTTTGGATATGCTGAGCAAGGTAATGGCAATGGAACTGGGACCCTACAAGGTAGGATTCTTTCTGAGAGAAAGGGAAGTGTGAAAGCTGAACCCAAGGTGTTTCCTCTCAGAGCAGTCTGGTTAGATTGATTCTTGCTCTTGGTCCCAGATTAGGGTGAACACTGTGAACCCCACAGTGGTTATGACTGACATGGGGAGAATTAACTGGAGTGACCCTCAGAAATCTGCTGCCATGATTAATCGGATTCCGCTGGGAAAGTTTGCAGGTCAGTGGTGTAGATCATTGCCCAGCTGGGCTCTTTTACTGTATCCAAGCCTTCCCTGTCACAGACATCACAGCCACAGGCACCTTGCTGCTTTTGTGGGCAGTCACATCTCTGCTGCGTGGCTGTGGCTGACTTCCTGAAGCATGATGAGGACAGGGCAAGAATCAAACCTTATCTCACCTCTTCTGCAGCCTTCTCATCTTGGGACAAGTGAAATGCACTTAACTCTGTTCTTCACAAATACGACTTGGGGGGGGGGGGAACGTCGGTGCTTGCTGTAAACTACATATCATTTGAGCACAACAAGGACTTTTTGATGTCCAGCTCTCAGCCACACTGTCCTGTGTACTGCATCAAGCACAGATTGGGGGTGGAGATATTTCCCTGTTCTAACTACACGGAGAGGTCAAAGACAGACCTTCTGGGATGCTTGTTTTTCTAGTACAATTTGAGGGGTGCATTGGATGTTCTCTGTGTTTGGTTACAGAAGTGGATGACGTGGTGAACAGCATTCTCTTCCTGCTAAGCGCTATGACAACTGGCAGCTCGCTGATGGTTGATGGGGGATTTCTCGTCTCCTAAGATGACACCTACTTTTTACACCTGGCGTTAATTTTCATACTAGTACTGCACACATGTAAACTGGATAGAAAACAATGACAGACCCTGGAGAAAGAGGGATAGGAGGGCTGGGACTTCTATGAGAAGCGAGGCAGAAAATTACCTTTAGAAAGCTGCTATATAATAAAGCTCACATATGCCGTCATGGAGAATGTTTATTGCACCAAATAAGGTTTTATCTTGTCACTCTACATGATGATTAGAAATTGGACTTGTCTTTCTTCCAATCCTATTCCCCCCCCCACAGCTCTCCCTGTTCCATCCAAAGAGCCCGCCTGCACTTTCAGTGGGAAGGGAAAGAAGAAGTCAGCAGACTCCTCATTGCTTCCTTTGCTGTCTTTAGTAGAAAAAAACAAAACAGAGGCAACAACCACAGCCCTGCTCTGCAGAGACTGGATCTGGGGGGGAGGCACTGCTAAAGACTGATGGGGGGGAGCAGCGCCACGCTGTCCTAGGGTGTGCACACACAAAAAGGCAAATACATCGATTGCACAGAGCTGTTTCACTCACTGAGTTTGGCTAGTACCCAATAAAGCACCTAATGATTAGTTCTTCAGCTTCATATCTCATTTACTTTGACCCCTTCTGGGGCTGGTTTTGATTTCTTTTAACAGTCTTAGGCACGTACCTGCTAGAGCACCAGTTAACTATTAGCCACGGTAGGCTGGGCAAAGAGACCCTATCCCTCTCCCTGCTGCTCTTGTTATTCAGCACCATCCATATCAGCTCCCTCCCCACTCCCACAAGGATCTTCACCGGTTTCACCTGCAGGTTGAAACCAGGTGCTTCCAGGACAGGATGGATGTCTCGGCCCTTTCAGCTTGGAGTTCAGGAGAGCCAAAACAGCCTGTTGCCCCAAGGAGCGACCTTGCCTTCCCTGTTGTACCTCCCCTGGGGGCTGTACAGCCCCCAGCTAGTCTCCTGCCCCCACTGCCCCTTCACATCAACACTGACGTTAAATCAAAGAGACATTTAAAAAACACTGACTTCGTACACGATGAAGGGCCCTACGCATCCCAGCCCCCTCCGGAAACACCCAGCTAATATGCAATCTGTCGGAGGATGACAACATGCTGAGCCAGCACCTAGGCCACAGCCCTCAAAACACGGTGCACTTTTTGCCGGGCTTCTTCACAGGCGGTGGGCAGAGCACAGCCCGGATGGCTTCATCAAACACCGTCTTCAAGCCCCGCTGTGTCAGGGCAGAGCACTCGAGGTACTTTACCGACCCTAGGGGAAAGAGAGCTCCAGCTCAACCACTCCAGTCCTACCGGGACGTGCTGTCCCTCACCCACTCCAAAATAAAAAGCTCAATATCATGGAGACCTGCAAGCACGAGACTCACCGATCTCCCGAGCCATTGCCAAACCTTGGGGGTAGGTGATGGGGGCCAGTTTCTTATCACGTAACCTTTCAATGGTGTCCTTATCATCCCTCAAGTCCAGCTTGGTGCCCACCAGGATGATAGGTGTATTTGGGCAATGGTGTCGGACCTCAGGGTACCACTGAAACAGAGAGGCACAATAAGAAAAGTACCTACAGCAGTGGATGCAGCCATGAGGATGCATTTGCTATCAGGAAGAAGGTTTTTACTGCTATCTGACATGGTGGCAACACCTGAACAGGATATTTCTGTCTACAGTTCTGAGTGTGCTCTGCAGAAGGAGACAGATCGGTGCTGATGTAGTAACAAAGGCACTGAGACATGGAATCATATAATGGAATTCACAGTGCTTCCCTTAGCTGTGTTTTAGCTTCTGGGACATCCTTTCTTCAAGATGCAGATTCAAAAGGGCAAAAAACTTAGCCCAAGAAGTCATAAATAAAAAGTAGGCCCATCTTAAAACCTGCAGACTATGACCTTCCCTTACTGAAACATGACTGCTAGAAATTTTGGGCTTGTAGGTGCGGTGCTGGGTGGGGCAGGGGACTTCACTGGTTCCTCCCTTCCACTGTTTCACCCAGAAGGAGAACACCTTACCTTGGCTCTAACATTCTCAAAGGAGGCTGGACTCACAAGGGAGAAGCAGATCAAGAAAACATCCTGTGCAGAAACAAGAGGGTCAGCGTTGTAAAAAGAAACAGATAGAGCTAACGGAGGGAGGGCGGAGCGGGAGCCCTACAGAGGACAACCTCCTCCCACAAGCAAGGACTGTGTCTGTAAGAAATTCTTCCCCATTAAGGGTGCTAAACTAATTCAAAGAGGGAAGGAATGGACTTTTGAGAGTAAGACTTCACCTTCTTTTACAACACTGGGCTCTGTGTGTTAAGAGCCTGTGTCCACAGATCCCGTAGCAGTGCTATGGGGTTCACCCCTGGTGGGGGGCCATGCAGGAATTGCTGCAGACAGGGAAATGCCACTCGTGCAGCCCAGCAGCGAGCTGTGCCGCTGGGAGAGAATGGGAAAATGGAACGTGTAGGAAAGAAGCCTAGCTGTCCTTTGGAGCCTCCCTGTCCCCAAGAGGAAGCAGTTACAAGCCAGTCCAAGCCCAGCACTCACCGTCTGCGGATAGGAAAGAGGCCGCAGTCGGTCATAATCCTCTTGCCCTGCTGTATCCCAGAGGCCGAGGTTCACTGGCTTTCCATCTACCATGACATTGGCAGAATAGTTATCAAACCTGCCAAGGAAGAGTCCGCATCAGTGACAATCTCTTTGTATGAAATCCAAGGGGGCAGTGAATCAGGAGAGGACACTGTGACACAGTTCCAGTGAGGACAGGCTGCCCTCCTCACACACACACAGCTGGCATCCTCCTCACATGTGAAGTTCATCATCTGATTTGGGACAGCCTGCTCCTCATCTACGAAACCAGCTTTTACACACACATCCGTACAGAGCAACAAGGCCACTACTCACACGGTAGGAATGTATTCTCCAGGAAAGGCATTCGTGGTGTAACTGATCAGCAAGCAGGTCTTCCCTACAGCTCTGCAGAGGATAAAAGCAAGAAGCGTAAAGGGTCCAGCAGGAAGCACTGTGAAACTCACCCTTCTTCCACCCAAGAGACAGGTTAGGTAAAAAGTTATGTGAGAAAACAAACCTGCAGGAGGATGGAGTTCTCCAGCTGTCAGGGACCAGGCCCGAACTCACAACGTTCACCTTGTCTGAGCACTTACCGACCCGCGCTCTCCCTCTGCTTTTCCCCACCCATTCAGCCTCAGCAAAACACCAGGCAAAACACATTTGTTCCAGGAACCAAAAGAGAGGGAATAAATTAAGGTTCTGTGCTGGGCTCAACACATCTATAATAATCTAGCAAAATAGGTAAATGGTGAGGTGAAAAACCATGCAACAACACAGAATTATTCGAGTTCCTCAGATACAGGAATTCAGTGTCAATAAATACAAAAGGGGAAAAATAACTATCAACAAACAAAAATGAACTTTTAAACTGACCTCTATCAGTTTGAAAAGAGATTTTGGCAACACCACAGATCACTGAAAACACCACCAGCTCAGGGTCTTGCTGAAAGCAGGTGGGACTGGTCACCCCAGCGGTGGCAGCTGGCAGGGGCTGGGCCCGGGTGGCAGTAGTGTCACCACACGAACTGTGGCTCTGTAGCATAAGGGAAAAGCTTTGTTCTATGAACAGAGGAGTACTGGGAGCGTAAACAACCTATTTATCGCTGTGAAGTTGTGAACTGCAGAGAACCTTCCAGAGAAGCAGACCGTGAGTGCCAGTGATGGGCAAAGCCGTCTGTCGGTGCCTGAGTGAAGCTGAACAGCCAAGGGAGATGGGTGTCCTCTGCCCAATTCCATAGCTGGAGCGATGTCAGGGAAGACTTCAGGAGTAAGCGAGAAACCCCAGAGGGACCCCACAGTCCACAGAGCACAGCAAGAACCACTGCTGTAACCCACCCAGCTTTCACCCTGGATCAGGTCCCCCTTCTCTCGGGGAACAGGGAGGTTGGGTGAGGAGCCACTGTGCCACCCTGCCCAACTTCCCCCTGAACCACAACCTTTCTCCCACCAAACAGGGAAGTCACGTAATTCACAAAAAACACACTGGTCTATGAGTGAAGTGTTTTGGTATCTGAGTTCTTTTAGTCTCTGCACTGCCCCTTTGCTGTTAAAGCAGAACACCAGCCTGCAGACCTCCACCTGAAGTCCCTTTCCAACCGGCCGTGCTCCCAGGCGCTGCGCTCCCCGCCACAGTGAGGCCGTGCCGTTCTGGTGGGGGGCTTTCTCCCGCTCCCCTCTTCAGGCCCCATGGGCTAGAACACATATATTTGAGGGGGTGGCATGCGTAGGAAGGTGGAAAGACCAGTCCCTGCCTAAGGCCAGATCACATTTAGTTTTCCATCTCTCAGCTCTGTCCTTGCTGCGGTGACCAGAAAAGCGAACAGAAATTATGAGGAAAAATGTGCAGGACGAGCTGGGCAAAGTTACGAAGCACCATAAATCTCCCGTGTGCCTGCACCTTGCATACAGATGTGTTCTCAGAAAAAAGGCATGTGGGAAAAGCCTACAGAAAAGAAGAGGAGGGACGATAACAAGAGGCACATGGTGAAATCAGAAACAGCAACACCTGGGAACACAAAACAAAAGGAGACACGGGAGGAACCCGGGAACACCAGGATTTCCAGGGAGGACTCTGTGACCAGGTACACTTGGGATGGGAACAGCAGCAGAACACAGACACCGGGTAAAACAATGAGGAGACAGATCTAAAACCCAATAAAATGACGTGTTTGTCCTCCAG
>NW_010115454.1:0-1576 GCF_000699245.1 Pterocles gutturalis
CATGCTTTCATATTGGCTTCTTCAAAACCATCTGTATTCAGTACTGCAATAAAAGCTAAATGGTCACTAATGGCACACCCTGCTAAGACAAAAAGCCAGTAGCAAATCCACAGAGATACATTATGCTGTACTTGGCTACTTTTTACATTAACACAGTACACTACAAATTTGTGTCATATTAGATAGAATCATTCCGCTATGAATTATGTAGACTCTCTGGAACTATAGCTTCAAAAACTGACAAAACTAGATTCAGCTCTTCACCCAAGGGCAGATACATTGAATTTCACAGTTTACCATTTGATGTCACAGAACGCTTCAAAAATGGAGATTCTCCAGTTTGCTTGACATGCCTATTCAGGACACCCAAGGAAATGGTTTGTCATTGCAAAAGTTTTGTAATTCGGTGCGGTACTGCTCTTCAACTTTCAAAAATGCAGACTCTCTTAACCTGTTAAGTTACCTAACCGTACAAAACAGAAAAAATAACTAGTTCAGTCCTCAATCAAGTTATGCCCCACTATGAAAGCACCCATTTTCATCCCATGTATGGGACCAGCCATGTGCTTAAGCACCCTATTGAGCTGGAGACTTACGCAGTTAATATATCTTGCCATTTAGATCCTAAAAATCTTATTATGCATGAAGACAGAAGACCACATGGTATTTTCAGGGTGAACTCAGGGTTGCTATTACTATATACTTTCAGAATATATTCTGGACAAATAGGTCACACCACTGATATACTAATCCAACTCTTTACTTGATTTATTGGTCATTGCTTTAAAGGGATGGTAAACAAAACAATAACCAGAGTATAACTCTTTTACGTCTACTTCAAAAACCACATGCACACGTTTTACAATAAGTCAGCCTAGGAAAACTTTTTGCATGGATTCCAAAGTAGAGAAACTTTCAAAAATTTTCGTATGGTATACTGCATAAATCTGGTGACCCTTGTAAATGGCAAGGTACTACAGTTACCAGCAAGATTTAAGAATTGCCCAAATACTTTGGTTTTATTAAATGAGAATGCTATAAATCTGGATGAATGCATCTAAAATGTATGAAGACACACTTTCTGTTAAGAGCCAGATTTTATAGGCCTCTGTTCTGATGTATACATACTCCTGATTTCATAGATTAAAGTGCGCTGCCAAACAATTTTGGGCAACACCAGAGCTGAGACTGATGCTATCAAGAAAACTTCTCATTTCTCAAGGCTCTGAGACAGAGCTCCTCAACTTAGGAGTTTTGGGCAGTAATCCTGTAAGCAAACACCATACCTCATGGTATGAGTAACATAATGCTTCTCCCTCCTTGTCTCCACCCTAACTTTTTCTTTACCAGCAGGCAGAGCACCATCAGAGATTCTTGCAGGCAATGAGCGTCATGACCAGAGCTTTCACACCACCCTTTTCCTTTTAAGATTCTTCATTATTATTTGCTGGATAATAGGAAGAGTGGGATCTGAAAGACAAATCATTGCTGGATCATAACATTCTGACGGACTTGACAGAGAAAGCAACAGTAGACCAGATGCAATACGGTCTCTGCAGTCTCAGAAAGGCTGACT
>NW_010115455.1:0-22337 GCF_000699245.1 Pterocles gutturalis
CCTAACCATTCTATGATCCTATGATTCTAGTGAGCCTTTTAGAAACACCAAGGCTTAGGTCAACTTTGACACCTAACATTTATATGCATTTACAAAAGAGAAACTTAAATGTTCTGGTTAGCTTTTGCCAACTTCTAAACATGTCTAAGACTGTACTGGCAAGAGTCTCTTTGGCACTTGGGTTTCTAAATACCTAGCATGTACCTTGGCTTTACTGCCCCTGAGCTGCTTGGAGCCAAAGCCTCACAGAAATCTCAGAATAGCTCTCCCATCCATTTTCTCTCTCCCAGAGTGCCTGATCCAGCCCATTTCCTGGACTGGGATGCACTTGAGAGACAGTGAGGAGGAGATCTGTGTACTTCATTTCATTAATACAGTTCCTATTTACCAACCTGTCTGGCTACAATGCATAGTTAGAACCCTGAAAAATTACGTCCTCAGCAAGGCTGCCCTTCGTTTGTCTCCTGTTGAAAAAGGAGCTTGGGCTGAGCCTCCCTCCTGCCAGCTGACCACTCCAACCACCAAGACATTATGTGTGCAGGAGTGTTTTTTCTTTGGTCATCCTGTCTGGAGCTCTCCTCACATTGCCCAGGAAATTAAGTATGCATCTGGACAGAAAAAGAGGAAATATGACTGTAGCCTGGTAATGAGGGCATTCATCAGAGATGAGAATGATTTAGGTCAAGTCCTTACTTCAAGGAATATTTAGTTATTCTTCTTCGTATCATCATTGAGTGAGATCAGCATTCCCCCTCGCTGTACTGTGTGTCCCACCCTCTTGGCACATGGCGGAGGAGGCTTCAAGCCCTGGCTCCAGCTCTGGGTAAGGATTCAAAATCAAATCTCCTGAGCTCTTGAGTTTTAAATTGTGACAACGCGTATCTTGCATTTTTTTAATGAGAAATGGCTTACCTAATTGAAGTGCTTAACTGTGGGACAGCACTTACAGATGGCAGTCATGAGTGAAACAATGGTCTTAGCCATCTTTTGGGAGTTACATTGAGGACCTGCTCCTTTGACATTTTTTCTAACTCATATGTGCTCATATTGCTGGCTTTTTTTCTTATTTAGTCCTTGAACCAGGACTGGAGAAACCTTTAGCTTGTGAGAATGACAAATCTCAAGATTGCAATGTCCAGACCCCATTGGGGATGTAGCTCTGTTAGCTGCAGGATCAATCCCATTGCACTTAGTCTACTGAAATTATTCATGTGTGACTGCTTGCTTTAGTTAGCATTGCTTCCTGCTTCCATTTGGGGCTGAATGCATTTTTAGAAGAGGATATACTGAAATATTTAGGCAAAGCAACAAATCATTCATTAAGGGCAACCTGGGAAGTAAAAAAGAGCAGGTCTCTCTACATGTAACAGCTCATCTCCCAGGATACAAATTCATCTGGCATGGTACCATGGGACAAAAGCACAAAAGGGGGTGTACAAGGGACAAACAGAACCATAATGCAGCTTTCTCATCATATTTGCAAATACATTCTCTTGGCGTTTGACATCAGAATTACATAAGGAAAGCAGGGAATGCAAGGAATGGAGATTCCTCCCCTGTAACCAGTTGATGTGCTGTCCCACTCTAGAAGCCAGCAGAGAATTGTGTCCAGTAACAACTGTTGGGGGGTGTAAAAGCAGAGCTCTTGTCCTGCTCCCCCTCCCATGGCTAAAGCACTTGCGTAAGTTTTTTAACTTAAGATGCAATTTTTGAAAACAATAGTTTCAAATGGAGAAAATTAAGAATGAAAATTAAGGAATTTATTCCAGTCCCATAGTCCCACACATGAAGCAATTGGTGGAAAGGGAGAAGGCCCTAGGATCTTTGAAGCAGATCTCAGCTTCATACAGTATATGATTGATGGGTGTGGCTTGAATTGTTCACACTCGAACCAATCCTGTGATCAACAGTCTCTGATTTCTTTTTCTTTCAGTCCTAATTATTGCACAATTCTATTACTCTACTTTTCAAACTACATATGAAATATAGAAGCTGAAGGTATTTAAAAAAAATAAAAACAAACAAAAAACAACACACCACAGTGACAGGTTTCTAGATATTTCAGGATATCTGAAGATTTGTGTGTCTGAGAGCTTGATTGTTTTTTCCAGCTACTTCACTGAGTCTAATAAATATTTTTGCTACCTCTCTTCAGACAATCAGAGCTATGAAAACACAACTAATACTAAGGATAACTTGTAGTATAACCTGTGTGACCTACTCATGTTTACATGCAGTGCTATGTATTAATGAGAAGTGCAGATAACTTCCAGGAATTCATTATATCTGCAAAAAATTAAAATTCTGTTCTAGTCATTCTCTTCTAAGAGAAGGAATCATTGCCTTGTAGAGCATCAAACACACAAAATGTAAAGGACACGGTAGCAAGACTACAGATACTTTATCACTGAGCAGAATTTTATGACTGTGTAACATGGTCCCATAAAGCCACCAGTGGATGCTCTTAATGCTTATCAATTTATATGGCTTTCTGCTGTGCGGGGGTCGGGAAGAAAGAACACAGAAAAGGAGAACAAAATAAAAACAACTATAAAGTATAGAAAAAAAAGCTATCAGAGCAAAGAAAAAGAAGAGAAGGAAAAAATAGTAAAAAATTGACAAATATTGCCCTACAATAAAAGGTGGCACCTGAGACTCTGTCTTCAGAAAGTCTTCAACAGAAAACAATTGGGAAACAGTGCATTTCAGAGTCATCAGCTGGCAGATATTGAATGTATTGCAATAATCATGTTACACATTGAAAATCCAGATTGTTGAAAATTTGGATTGTGTAAGGAGGACAACCTCTCCTTTTTTCCCAGCTCTGCCTCTAAATGGAAGTCACTCTTTTGAACAGCCTTTTTACTTCAGGGCATGGGGAAGGGAGGGAACAATTTTCCCTTGGTCTTAAAGATTTTTGTGGTAGAAACTGTTTTATTTTTATTAAAAAAAAAAAAAACCCTTGCTGACCCTTTTTTTCAGCAGAAGTAACTGAAATTATGTTTCAAATATAATACATCAACAATTCTTAGGAACTGATGTTTCTATCGGCCAATAAACATGAAAATTTTAATTACATGTCTTAGTTATGCAGAGTGGTCATCTTCACTATGTTTAAAAGTCGTTACTGGTAGCGAAATGCACTGTGAATACATTCCTTCCTCTCAGAAGACCGTGTTTTCAGTCTCTCACAGTAAATAACCTAGCTTTTGGAAAAGAGCAAGAAAAATTTCAGAGAATTTTTGAAAGCATTTTTCTTTGACATTATAAAAATTAATTGGACATGATTGTGGTAGTTGTTTTTTGAGGCAGGATGTAGAATAGCCTGCCATGTGTTACCTTGTTAACAGTGAAGCAGATATGAACTATTTGCATCAATTTATCATTCCAGAATTTAGCACACGAATGCAGTTGGGTTCATGTGGCAGATTTCACATGGCTTCACTGCGACAGGAAGCACTTTTATTCTTTGCAGAATTCCAGCTGTAACAGCCCATTAATATTATGATGTGCTTGCATTTAGTTTACTTGGTTTTGAAAAGTACAAAAACAGTACTGGAAAAATTAAGAAGATACCTATGATTCTGATATGAATGTTTCTGGATGTAAGATCAAAGTAAATTATTTGAATGCATATACTTGAGTTTTCTTGTATGTAGGTGTGACCATGCATTCAAATAAACATGCAGTTCTTTGAAAGTGTTATCACTGGGAAAATAGCACAGCTGCATTTACTTCAGTGTGTGAAGCTCCTGATCTTTTGCAGATATGGAAAGCTTTGCATCATGGTATATCAAATATTTAGAATGTGATTCTGTAAGCACTCTGTGTTTGGAAATCTGGTGGTAGTCAGTGAAAGCCCTGATGCAGTGTGACAGACTCTGCAAGATTAGTAGCTCACCCGAAAAATACAGTTTTCAGATTCTTTAAAATATATGTTTAAATGGTTTGCAAAATATTCCAGAGAATACATATGATTTTTCTTTAATGGGAATGTTGTCTGTAAGACCTTGTTCTAACAGCAATTACTAAACGACATACATAGGAGAAGATATGTAGAAACCTGTTTGTTTCAGGAGTACTGCATTACAGCTACTTGACCTTTCATTGCTTTATGTCAGACATGGTAAGCTGGAAATGTTTCTAGATACCTATCTGGCAAGTCATGTTCAGTTAATTCAGCATACACAATTAGAGGAGATTCAATAAAGTTTTGCAAACTTATTTTCTGTTGTGCTTGTAACAAATTTTAGGCATTTCAGTATACGTATGATTAAGATTAAAACTTTTGAAACATTAACAATTGGTAATGGAAATAACTTTCAACTCTCTACATCATCATATCAACAAAGTAATTCTCCTTTGTGGGTGCATATGAATTTCTGTATCTAGGATCAAACATGCACCGGAAGACTCTCACACTGTAGCAATTATTAATGCTTTCTTGGCAATGTATTATGCTTTTTTTTAATTTGTGTTAGTTCTTCTCTAATGTTCTTTCCAGCTGTTGGCTGTCTCTTGAAGGAGGGCTACTTTATGCTTTCGTTGGACCTGCAGCTGCCGTTGTATTGGTAAACATTTTTTCCTGTATTTTCATATGAAATGATGGAATGTGCTATTTAAATTGAAAAAGCTTAGCTATACAGTAGCATTGGATTTTGCTGTAAATACCGAGCTCATATTGTTTAACATACCTCCAGTATTTTGACGGCATGATTAATTTAGTTGTATCACTTCTTCATACCAGTTGTCTCTCCATGTTTACACAGTAAGCTGTGAAAGAATAATGTACTGATGAGAGGCACAGCAAACTTGTTACAGGCATCGCTGAGTTATTATCAGTAGCATCTATGCAGTTGTCACTGCCTTTTGAAGCTCAGTGACAGTCTTGGTAGAGTGCTGCTTGGCAGTGTGTCGCTGTGCCAGCAAAAGCAACAGGAGGAGTGGAACCAGCCAGCAAGTTCTCCATGGCTACTGCTTTTGAAGGCAAAGAAAAAAATCATCATAGCTGGGAAATGTGATTCATTTGTGTATTAATCTTCCGTATCTCTGGAAATGCATTTAGGTGTAGGATTCACTTTGCCTAATTGCAGACATCTGCAATGTAAATTTCTGCATCTAAGCTAGTTATCCCAGCCGTATTTCATTGTCAGTGGAGAAAAATATGCACTTCTAGGGCTCAAACTGTCAGAAGTATTTCAGGTGTCTACTTCAGGGTAAGATGAATTACACCCTACATGTGCCATGGGCTATCAGTCATCTGCTCTGCAGTCTGTATGGATTTTTTAAAACTGTTTAGCATTTTTCCCTTAACAGATTTTGAATCTAATTCCTCCTTCCACTCCACCAATTTTATACTAGGATAGCTCTATCAACACCAGTTATTTCTGATTTTCCCTTGCAAAAGGAAATTGTTCTTAGTAGTCGTCAAAGATATAGCCATTTAGCTACATAGATTTTCCTGAAATGGATGTTTACTACTCCCACAGAGTTTGTCTCATCGTTGCCTGGAGTCAAGCCAGGATCCTTTTGTACAACTCACAGTCCTTGTCATGAGAGAGGAGCCAAGGATGTTTACAAAAAGCCAGTCATAATTTTCACATGGAACTGTATGTTCTCTGCATAATTGGCGAGCTTTGTTCAGAAATGTTTGAAGTTCACTGTCGCCGTTTGCCCTACCATTAATTAGTAGCTGTGGAAGGAGCTGTTCCATGCAGCCACTTAAGCTTAAGTGTGCGAAGCAAAAGAATTATATAACATCAGCTGAAAAAATGTAAATGTTGAAAATAAAATGATAATAAGAAAAGCTGGAAAAGAGCTGGCAGGACAGACTGGCAACAATTAGGTATTTTGGCACACATCTTGAAAATTGGGTTTGAAAGGAAAAATGGATTACCCTTTTCTAATTAAAAAAAAAAAAAAAAAAAAAAGGAACATTTATTTAATAGATTCCAAACTTGGTATTACCTCTTTGCAGGCCATGCAGAGGCAGGTTCATAGAGTTCAGTTCAATAATACAAATGGATAATAACAGTCATTAAGTTTTCCATTAAATGCCATTAGGGTGTCCATTGAGTGCCAGAGTCTGACTGCTGAAACACTTCATTTTTTTTAGGTTAGGTCTTCAACCCATGTGTGTGATCATCACACCATTTGCTTTAATGGAGCTAAATAGACTTACCCCAGGCATTCATCTGGCCCACAAAAAAAGGGAAACTGCAGTCAAACAAGGCTCAAGACTGGCATTTTGGTGAATTACATAGACAATGACTAATGTGCAGGAGGATGTGGAAAACCACAGGCTGGTTCTGCACAAGGGGGAACACCCGCATGGGCCACCAGTGTTGGAAAAGGAACGCGGCTGCGGTCAGCGTGTGCTCTGACTAGCGCTCCCCTGTGCCCACAACTCATTACCCATGGCGTACGTGTTACCCATTTGAAAATACACACTTTCGGTGTGCTCAGGGACAGTGTTACACAATTTCTTACGGAATACTCAGAAATGTAACAAGTAGTTTCTTTCAGGCTCTGAAAGATCAACTGTTTGTTTTCTGTTTGGCAGGTCAACATGGTGATCGGCATTTTGGTATTTAATAAACTTGTTTCCAGAGACGGAATCCTAGATAAAAAGCTCAAACACAGAGCGGGGTAAGCAACAATCGGGTTATTTTAAAGCATATTAAAATTTTATCACCAATTTTCAGTTACAGATATTCACCAAAAATGCTTTTGATTGTGCTTTGAACTTTTATATCAGTGTAACAGTGCGTCTAACAGATTCCATTCATCTTAAAATCTGCTGTTGCATTATCCTGAGGGAATGCAACTAAAAAAAGTAAACATAATAAAACACAAGTACAACAGTATTAAGTTAATAATAATGAGGATTAAACAAATCTGAGCAGAGGCTTCACAAGAATGTGAGAAATGTAAAATTGTTGCAGTTAGGAAAACAGTTTTATGAACTGTGTGTACTGAAGGAACCAATTATTTTTGTCTAGCTGTCAACTTTAATTACTGTAGTGGGAAATGTTAGTCATTTGTGTAAACTGTTATAAAATATATTTTACAGCAATATATGCCTTACTGAGGTCAATGCTATTCTGCCATTCTGAATATGTGAAGAACTTGCCTTTGTTCTTACATCCATATCTACAGAGATGTATGTTCTAAATTAGTGTAACAGAATTTCAAAGTAAGAAGCCATGTTTTAAAAGCAAAAAAAGGAAAAAGCTAAATGGAAAGTCTGTGGTCTTGATCATTTACTTGCCTTTAAGTTCAAATTCTGTTTGTCATCATGAGACGAAAGGATTCCGACAGTGGTGGTGTCAGAAACTGGTTTTCAGTGGATGACAATGATTTGAAGTACTTCGGCAGCAAACCTAGATTCATTCCGTATTGGAGAAAAGTATTTCACGAGTATATCATCACCTTCTTAATGCTTATGAAAGTATATTTAAACTTTGTATAATTGTTTTTTACAGCTACATGTTCTAGTATTGTCTTTAGGCCAGCTTGTAGCTAACTACCACCCCCAATATCTGTATTTCTAGCAATGACAAGCAATGGTATCTTTATTTTACTGTGTACTACTGCTATAGGCAAATTTGTTACAACTTCATTTTGAATTATTTTACTGTTTCTCTAACAGTAGCGTGCCTAATAAGTTAAATTCATTGTTTAGATGAGCAATTTTTTGATAAATACTTCAGCTAGTGTGATTTGCTTTTGATATTAATTCAATTAAAACTTTCTGGTTTTCAGCTCTTTTGCTATTATTCTGACAAATATGTACCAAAAGCTTTCATTTTGTTTCTTCTCTTTTCCTCCTTTTTCATGAGAAAGTATTAATTTCTTAAGCTTACTTTTGTCTAGATTGCTCCATCAACATTCTTAACTGTGTAATAACGCTGATGAAATCTAGACTATTATAAAACTATCCAAATTATTTCCACTGTTGTAATAACTTAATGATCACCAATTCAAATTCACATCTGCTCCAGTTCCAGTGGTTTAAGGAGCTGGAGCAGCCACAGTTTTGTCTTTGTACATTTTTTAAGGATGTCCAAACTTAGATTTAACTGCATTTTTTTTTCAGCTACTCAGCTGTCAGCTATAGAAATCTATTTGCTTATAGTATACTTTGCTGATTAAACAAATAACTTGCTTTCTAACAGTGTGCAACTTAGTAAAGAGGTATTCTGTTTTAAAGTGAATGGATAAAGAACTAGAAATTATTCTGTCAGAAACAATTCGTCTATTCTGTGAAAGCATGTAGATGCCCTAATCAAGAAACAATCTTAACTTTTGCATGAGAGGCTTGGCAAAAGCATTCCTTGATGCTACTTGGCAGATGAAGAGCCTTGAATCTTTTCTTTGGAGCTTAGAAACCAGTGCAGAATTTGACCTCCAGAAGAAAGGGGATTGTCACCCATTTCCCAAATATCTCTGCCAGCCATGCTCAGGAACTTCGTTCTTTCTGGCAAACATTGTAGTTATACCTGTCAAAAGTTCAGTGAAATGTTCCACTGTAGGAATCATTTATGTAGGATTTGAAGTAGTGAATGGAGCAAAATATCCTAACTCTATATGTTTTTTTTCACCTTAATATGCATAGGGAGAATCAGCAAGTGTCTTGATGGACATCAATCATTTTCCTGGCATAAGGGGTAGCACACATATATGCCCAGCCAGGAAGATTATATTTGGTCTATATACACATGAAGTTCTATTATTTGCAAGATCCAGAACAAATCTGTAGAGGTAAAGAGAATAATCCAGTCTGATAACATTGAAGTATGGCCAAACAAAAACGGAAAGTATTTTCCCAAACTTAGGTTAAGCTTACCCAAGGCATTTTTCTCATTTCTCTAGTTCATTCGTTAATGTAGGTCTTTAACTGCTGTAAATGGATGTGTATTCGCTGAGTTCTTTTCACACCCCCCTCCCCCTCCCCTTATACAAGGTCATGGTTCTCACTGTTTTTTTTTTTTTTTTAAAAACTGCATTTTTATGGAACATATACTGCATTTTTTTACGGAAAGTCATAATTTGGTTTATCAAAATGGAAACCACTGGAGTTCAATGTTGTTTTGGGCAGTATGTTAAAAATCTCGTGAATGTTGGGTTTGTCAACAAAAAGGAGTTTGATTGCTTGAAATAACAGTGAAAAAAATGAAGTGTTACCTATCTTCACCATGTTGACCACTTTCCAGCTGGGAATAGGTAAAGCATCCTTCCTGTCACATCTCAGTCAGCTATGGTTATTCCAGGTTCTGACAACAGAAAAAAGAATGAATAGCAAAAGTCTTTGTTTAGTCGGGTCAGGAAGTTGAATGCATACTGTATGTAAAAGAAAATTTAAATTCCAGGTTTTGCCCTTTAACTCTTCTGACAGGTGCTGAGGTACAATTGTCCATACAAAATGCTTTGAGCTTAATGCTTGTGTACTGTGTTTTATTAAAATGCAAAGCAGGTCACCCTCTTTTTAGTACCAACTGATATTTATTTCATCAGATTCCATACATTTCAAGCCCTGTATTCAGACCTTCATATGGCATGGATAAAATCACTGTAGATGTTAGTGGGCCATTCACATCACTAGTACAAATCTGACTATGCAGTATGCCCATATTGATTTGATGCTTGAATATATTTTGCAGGTTTAAAAAATTAATGGTCCATAATTGTACACATTTCATACTCCTCCTTCAAGTGTCCTATACTATTTTTAAAGGAAGTTTGGATACAGCAGTCTTTCAAGAGGTCTGAATAGAGGGATTTCACTTTGTGTGTCTATCCTAGCACGTGCTTATGTTTACTTCAGTGTACTGAGCAGTTTTGATCACTGGACATTTGGGGGCTTTTTTAGCTTAAATGGAAGAAATAGAGTCTGCATGAAATGAAGCCCCATAGCATTAACATTTAAAGCTAACAGTAATGTAAAGTACAAAGTACAGTTTTGCAACAACATAGAGCATTCATCCTGAATAAGACTACTTACTTTTTCTGCATGACATCATATTTAAAAGCTAAATTTCAGTAGCAACGTTTTTTGGTGACAATTCAATATTTTGTTCTTTTTGTGGGTGTTCTGTTTGTTTGCAGTCAGATGAGTGAGCCTCATAGCGGTTTGACGCTCAAATGTGCCAAGTGTGGAGTAGTTTCAACAACAGCTTTGTCAGCCACCACCGCCAGTAATGCCATGTTAGTCCTGATCATTTACATCTTCTTGTTACAAATCTTATACAGTGCATGTGAGACAATAGTTTGATGATGACAACTGTGTTTGCTAACACTGTATAGAGTGCTGAGCACATTTAAATACTTTTTAACACAAAAAAAAAATTGCAACTGTGTTTATTAACTGAATACAGGATATTCTTTAGAACATAAAGTACCGACACTGTTACATTCTTGTCTGTGATTTTCAAGTTAACTTGATAAAGTGCCATCCTTATATATGTTTTATTTAATAGTGAGCTTTTAATATTTTTTTACAAAATTACAGTGCTGCTTTTCTCTTTCTTTTAATAGGGCATCCCTTTGGAGTTCCTGTGTGGTGTTGCCACTTCTGGCCCTGACTTGGATGTCTGCAGTCCTGGCCATGACAGACAAAAGATCAATATTATTTCAGATACTTTTTGCAGTATTTGATTCATTACAAGGCTTTGTTATTGTCATGGTCCATTGTATTCTCCGAAGGGAGGTGAGGAATGGCTTCCCAGTTTTCTAAAGGGCTGTGCTCCTTTCAATTTCTCAACTGCTCTGTAATGTTATATACAACTTACTCTGCAGAAATATATTTCATAGAAAGAGGAAAATATTTTATGATGAGATGTAGAGGAACAAGTGAGAGAGTTGGAAGATCAGTTAATTCCGGGTGCAGAATGTCAGTTTCAGTATAAAACTGTACCCATTTAATTAAAACTAGCTTTTAATCAAACCCAAGTTCAGTTTATTTCTAAGTGTTAGGCTTTCCCAATATTGTGAGTATACAAAAATAATTACATGAATGCCCTGTTCCTGAAGACCAGAAGCTATAGATTTTTACAATCTCTAAAACTGATTCAAATGCAAAGTTATTTCTGCTTATACTGCCCCTGAAAGAGGACACAAGGAGATGAGGTGTTATGTTGGTGAACATCTACCCTTTCAGTTCTACAACTCAGGTACATACTTAAGGTAACATACTTAAGTTATGGGGACAGTGAGGATGAAGACACACTAATGCTTTAAGAACAGTAAGGAAAAGCTGGTACCCCAGCCTGCCCTTCTCTGCTCAGTGCCACCCACTTCAGAATTCATCACCACTGAAATCTGATGTCAAAGCTACCACACAAGTGCTCTTTAACCTGGCTCTGGTGACAGCTTCTCTAAGCTATCTAACCTGCTAACCAACCCTACCTTTTTACTGAGATAGGTTTGAGAGCAGTGACATAACAGCGCTGCTGGCAGATCTGTGGTGGTGGGACCGTTTATCAAAACTGAGCAAGCAGAGCCAGGCTGGAGAGCAGGAACCTGGTCCACCGGCATACCTGTGCGTTAGCCATTTATCAGCTTCAGGTCATTTACCAATTCCACGTTATTTACCATTGGGTTATTAACCACACTAATAAGCCAAATTACACTCTCTAGCATGGCTCTGTGTGATTGGTGAGAATTATTCGAAAGCACTTCTGGCCAAAAAAACCCCAGGAAGATGTTTCAAGAAAGTTCTATTGTCAATGCTGAGTGAGGAATCTCATACAGTGGTTTCCCCTTCCACCATTCACTCTCTTTAAATGTTGAAACTCACTGTATTAACGAAAAAGAATTATGAGTGACATAGTTTATTTCAGTCTTTCTGTAGTTTATCCTTTGTATGAACTTTATATCACTATCCTACACAGTATGTGTATGTGATTATCTTAACAAAGAATTAAGTTTTCTATTTTTAAGGAAAAATCTTATCAATATCTTGCAGGATGAGGGTGTGAGGATGCAGAGAGGCTGCAACACATATCTGGTTATCAGTCATTGATTTTGGTCAAAAAACAGATGAAAAGGAATGAGAAATTCTAAAAGTAACATAGCATAGCACTGTATAAAATATTTTTTTAAATAAGACAGTAATGCCTGCCTCAGTTCAGTAATACGGGAGTTTATTTGGAAAAAAAAATATTTTGGCTGCTTAAGATGAAATTCAATGGGCATCTTCCCACAATGCCCCAAGCCTTGAATTCAAGACAGGTCCCCTATCCTAATGACAGCTATTTGCTGCAAAATGCTTTGTTCCCGAGGAATGCTTCAATATTGCTGAACATCTCATGGGAATGTTCTTGTGTGACCCTACTCACGGGTAGTGATAGAGGTGGGATTAGTTTTTTCTATAAGTATACTCAGTTTTCAAATTTGTGGGGTACCTTGACTTAAGCCACTTTTAATTCATTGGTTCTGGTGCAAGAAATATGCAAAAATATCTGCTTATAAAGTTGTTTATACAGGAATTTAGAACCTTAATTGTTTGTGTGTAGGCAATCAGCTAGTTATGGTTCGTTTTATTCACTGTTTTTTCAGTAAATCATGTCTACGCATCTCATCTAACTGCAAAGAATCATTACTTCATTTCAATACTCAAAGGAGTTGTTCCCACAAGCCAGTCTTGGCAGTTACAGCTCCTGGTCCTACCACTGAAATTCTAGAAGAAAGGCATTTGCTAAAACAGCTTCTCAGTCTATCTACGTGGTATTTTTAAAAATGGCCTCATAAGAAAATTTCCCAGTGAGGCCCAAAAAGCACCTAGGCTTGATAAGGTTGTCCCTTATCAAAAAGGAGGAGGAGTTTTTTCTTCAGTCACGACAACTTAGGTAGAAGTAAATGTAAAGGGATGACTTAGTCACTAAACAATCGATTATCTCCAGTCAAGATGATGATAGCCGTGATGGTGGAAGATGAAGGAGCCTAGGCATATTGCTGTTTGAACTCTATTTGACAGAGCACATTGAATCTTCTTTAGTCCTCCAGATTTAAATTGTAAACTGGGCAAAACGCTTGAGAAACTAACTAAGGTCATTTTTTTCATATGGGAAAAAAAATTAATAGAAAGTTCTTCAAGAACAGCAAAGAAGTAAACGTTGATGCACGTGAAACTATTTTTGTTTCAAATATGCATATGGTCTGCAAATTTGTGGACCTGTTTGCAGTAGCAAAGATGTAATTGTTTACTGCACCAACTTCCTACACAGGAGGAGACATAACTCCACTAAGTTATATTTCAGTATGGCTCTAGAGAGTCTGGCTTTCTAGCTCCAGAGTCCCGTAGGTGAGTGCAAGGCAAAACACTGACCATCGTGCACAGTGTGCGGTGCAGTCTGTGCTCTGCAGAGGGTACCTCCCCAGGTGCAAGAATAGTCTGCTACTTTCTGTTGCCTGCAAAAGCATTTTGCTCTGCCGGTGCCTGTCAGGGAAACCCTGCCAACATATTTGTCACTCTTGATGACGGCAACAAAGCTATCTCGGTTATATCCTATAGGATTGATCTAATATTTATAGCATGCCACCACAGGCAAAACAATAATTCTGACTGTCATGAAAAAAAAAGGGATGGAATATATCACCATAAAACTCAAAGAAGAGGACAGCCCTGCTTTACTATGCCTTTACTGTTGTTACATTATGAAAAGACAGAGACTTTTACAATTATATCTATAAACCCCCTGTTTTTCCTCTTAGTTATAGTGATATAAACACAAATGATGGAGATACTTTTCACTTTCTCTAGTGTGCTGTATCAATGATCATGTGTGACAATGTCAGCACTAGGAAGCCAAGGAGGTTCACCAAGTAAGACGTACAACTAGAAGAGAACTAAGTGATGGGTTGTGTCTGTTTCTGCCCTTCAACAATTCAGGGTTTTTTGGAAAGACATTAAGTCTTTCTATACTTTAATTTCCCAACTTCTAAGATAATACTTCTTAAGCATGAGACCTCTTACAGACCATTTGGAAATTTGGAAAGAAAAATGCAAAGTAAGAGTGTGGTATTATTGTTTTATATTGCCTTCTTAGTCCAGAGAGCCTAGTATTTTTTTTTCTCTCCCTCTCTTCTTGCTGTTTAAATACCTAATTGGGTTTTGCAAGATGATGAGGCACGTGTCACAGAACAGAGCATGACAGGAGAGGTTAGTGGTGAAGCTTCTCCATCAGAGCAAAAACGGTTTGCCTGACCTGCTTGAACACGAGCTTGTCTAAACCTAATTTGAATCACACTGAGTAGCTCCCATTAATGCTGCTGATGGGAGGAACCCACGTGTTCTCCTTTTGCTGTGCTCTGCTGACTAGAGAGCATTTGGATTAAATGCATCCTTGTCATCTAAAGCCCACATTTATGTATTGCAGGAGAAAAATAAAGAGTGCATGAGTAGGGGGGGTGTACGTTATAAAAGCTTGGAGTTGGTTACTGTTGCTAAGGAAACCACTTCCCTGGTATCCGCACATTCATCACATCTGTCTTTCCTGCTCTGCCTGGCTCTAAGAAAATCTTAGAACTTGATGTTAAGGGGGTAAGGGAGTGGGGGAGAAACAAGATTATATTTCAAAGTAAAATGTCAAGACAGCGCAGTCTTTACATATCCAAACAACAAGTTTGAACAAGCAGTTTAGAAAAATAAGCTGGTATTTAGAAAGTTCAACCTTTTTGTTTCTGACTTGTGTGAGGACACCTAGAGGTTGCAACATATGTCAGGATGATGGATACAGCTACATTTGGCATTCTGTTAACATGTTCAAATCCTGTTCTGCTTGCGCTTCAGAAACCTTGTAAGAAACATGCACATTTCAGATGCTCTTAACATAAAGATTCACTGCTTTAATATAGAAGGTAGTCAAAGTAGGACATGACATTTTTAAGATCTCTGGAGCTACCTGAACTGGTGAAGCTTCATGAACACAGAGTAGCAAAAATAAGGAGGGCCACTGTGTGGAGTGAGAGGTCACCTATTGTGGTCTGAAGTAATGATGCTTTAGGGTCAAGCATCATAAGGCTTGAGATGCAATTCAGCACAGCTGGGGATGCTTTGGAGGGAGGGATTTTTATTTTTGTTTTTTGTCAAATCACTGTGCCAGTGCTTATCTAAGAGCATAAAAGTCTGAAGTGTGACCTGACTTCAGCAATTATAAAGTGAGAGAAGACCTGGATTAAATTTGCAACAATTGGGAGATGCCAAATTAAATTAATGTCAAACACATGGAAAACCACAGCAAATGTAGTGCTTAAAATCAGAATCTGAGTCATGATAGAGGTCAAGCACACTTTACATTACCCTACCACATGTGGGAAGTTTCAGTGTTTTGAAATCAATCCAAACCTTTCCACCTTGCTTCATTCTTCTTTCTGCCCTATATTAGTCTTCCTTCACCTGCTACAGTCACTTACTAAGACTGCAGAGCACTCTTACTCATTTAAGGGTAGAATATTTTAAAATTGTTCTTCCTAATTACAAAAATAAATATTTTTTTTTCTATTTCATTTTCCCTTTTGTGAAAGCTCTTAAAGTCCTTGTAGTGCAATATGATGTATTGAAAGGGGCTGCCTTTTCATCAGCAACAATTAATGAATTATCCTCTTCTGCTATTCACAAAATGTTCATGAGTAGAATACAATTTTCTCCCCTTTAATTATTCTGAATAAACATCAAGTAATTTCCACAGATAATAAATGGACTGTAGATTTTTGTAGTCATTTCACTGAGAGTATTTTCTGATTCAAACAAGAAATTATACTAGTTTGTTTTGACTACAGGTCACCCCACTAAGTTCCCATTTTCCAAGTCACATCTTGCAATCAGGTTGCAAATATGGATACTTGCATTTCTGGAATTAAAATTCACATTTTAAAACTTAGATTGTATTGCTATATTAGAATGCATCTGAGGTCAGAAGTGAAACAAACTCGGTTTTGCATTCAGAGAAATATTCTTTAGACATACATTCCACCCAAAATCAAAGTTTAAAAAAAGCCCTTTCCTATTAAAAGATAATTCCTCAAATATACTTTTAGGGACAAGTCTTCAAATTTACTTTCTGGATCATATTAATAAACAGCAATTTCTGAGAAGTTCCTTTTTTTTTTTTTTTTTTTTTGGGTGTTTCAAAAAACCAGACTGGCCAGTTTTCTTCCTGTGCTCACGTTGAAGATCTTTTCCTGGTTTGAAGATTTTTACTCCTAGAAAAGAGGCATGAGATTCCCTATACATGGAGTTAGAGTTTATGATTGGAATTAGTAACATCTTTCACATTGGCTTATTCTTTAAAGTATAATTAGGAGACTGTCTTTCAAGAATCTTACATTTATCAAGCAGAAGATACATTTTATTTTGCAATGGTTAATAGTATATCTATTAATCCTGCTATCAGACCTGCACGAAACTGAATGAGACATCAAAGCCAAATGCTATCAGCGCAAACAGATTTGGCTTGAGTACCAGATCATCACTGACTACTAGTTAATTCTGGCCATAGGCAAATCTAATTCTGTGGTCTTGGTGTGACTGGCAGACTTAGCAGCAGTCACAAAGTATAACAAATGTACGAAATGGCAGAAATAAGCATTTATGTTTACTGCTTCTGATTCATGAAGTATGCTAAAGAAAAGTCGTGCATTGTATTCCATATGGTCTAATTTAATTTTTAATAGGAGTAGAGTACATGATGTTGCACAAGAATCAGTATAAGATATTGTTTTCACAGGTTCAAGATGCATTCAGATGTCGACTGAGAAATTGCCAGGATCCAATCAATGCAGATTCTTCAAGTTCTTTTCCTAATGGACATGCTCAAATCATGGTTAGCTTTTATTTTTTTCTTTGACTCTTAATTTAGTGTTCCTATCCAAAAGAAAAAAACTTACAGTACTGTACATGGCAAGTATGCACAGCTGAAATAGTAACACGATTTTTAAGTGTAAGTCTGTTTAGGTCATTCTCTGCTTGCTTGAAACTCTTAGCAAGTTTTAAATTCTTGGTGTGGTCACTTAGTGGAGCACAGTGAATTAGTATCTTCCACCAATGTTCTTTATGACAAAAGATTCTTACGAAAGAAAATGAGAAATTAATCTAATAATATATTGTGACTTTTCCTACTGCTGGTGTAAAGACCATGGATACATTTGAAAGCCTCCTCTTTGTGAGGCCTTGAAAAATGTTGAAAAATATTCCTCTCAAACTAATTCAGCCAAGGAGGAAGTGATAGAGATTCTAGAGGGGGGAATCTATCTAGTGGCCTGAACTAAGGAGATAGTGAATGGCTTAGTAAGTTAATTACTGATATTGTTAGGTAGTATATTGAGACAAAATATTGGTCCCTTTACTTTCAATGACAGTTTGTCATTGATTATAACGGGGACAGGATCAGGCCCTAAAAAAAAAAGTAAGTCTTAGCAACCTGATGCCCTTCAAAAAATCATGAATCAAAAAATAATCCAATGTGTGGACTTCACAAGCAAGAAGGAGGTCAATTTTATTAAACATTTTCACATAATAAACTTTTGTTAAAATAAAAACATAATTTAAAATTACTTGATTTCTATAACAGGATAAATAGCTTTGCTTAACTGGAGAAGTGTGCTCGGATTTTTCAACTGTTAAAATTCATTCTTAGCTCTTACAATTTATTTTTTCCCAATGAAATAAATAATAGTTGTTTTCAGGGAGTACAAACTTTACATTATTACATTAGTAGCAAGGATGGACAGAATGTTATAAAATAAAGAACAGCTTCATAACAAATTAATGAAGTTTCAGACAGGGTGGACTAATGGGATTACACTTATTCACAGTAATTTGTATTGCAGGGTATTTTCCATACTTCTGTTTATAAAATTAGTAATAAAAGCTTCCTTAAAGATGATCCTTCCATGAGATGTTGAAGTTACTCTTCCATACACATAAAAAAACTATACACTGTATCGTTTTATTAAAATTATATACTCTACTTCCACCTATTTTATTTTATTTTTTCTGGTCAGGCAGCATACTTTGAAAACCACCCACTTATACTTTAGGAAACTTTGTAAAGCTCTGCTGTTGTAAAACAATACAGTTCACCTTCTCAGCAACAAGAAACCACTTTTAAGAGACTATGACTCTGTAAGTAGGACATTTTGGAAGAACTAGTTGGCAAAAAGGTATTGTGGTTTAGTTTTCAATTAATAATGGTTGTTCTGTTTGTTGCTTCTTGTTACAGACTGATTTTGAAAAGGACGTGGACATTGCTTGTCGGTCAGGTAAGGACTTTGAGAGAGTATTTAGCCAACAAAACAAAGTCCTGTATTAGTTCCTTCTGAAGTTAAAACCAGAAAAATATCAGGGTTTAATTGTTTACACCACATCTTTATAAATGTAACAAAAAAAAAAAAGGTGATACCACTGTACAAATACATTCATTTCATTTTCTTTCAAAAGCCTTTTACTAGAATTCAGCCGTTGGGAAGCAGCCAAAGGTGTGATTGTCTATTAGAAGGCAAATGGTTTTGGAAAGAAGATCAGTCTTAACAGACAAAATTTTCCTTGTTTGTTATGTAAAAAAAAAAAATTAAAAAAATCAATCATGTATCTTAACAGCTATGTATATGAAGGATGCATCCGTTGGTGTCAGTTTTAAAGAGGGTAAGTTTTTTAGGACTCTAAATTAAATCAACAGTAGCTTAAGCAACATGGTATCAAGAAAATGAAATTTGATTCCACTTTACTGGAATAAGTTGAGGGTTTTTAAAGATATTTCAGTAGTGTGATCTCTAATTAGTCAGCTATGTCTGTTTCCTCATATTAAAATAACATTTTAGGCAATTTATTTGCCAACCTTGCTTAAATAAATTACAGTGTGAAATAAATGACCATTTAAACCCTATAGAAATTTTTAAATCTAGAAGATATTCCCGAAGGACGGTTTTTCCTAGGGAGGCAATCCTGCCTAGACAGCCTCAGTTTTCAATGAAGAGAGAGAGAAGGAGAGAGAGGGTGTCCTCTCCACAGGGTGAGTCAGGGCAGAAGCCTGGCGCAGCTGTTCTACACCACCCACCTGAGGGACACTGTCGCTCTTCGACAGCTCTTTGGGGAACCAAGAAGGCTGGTCTCATTAAGGTAAAGAAACCTTAATGAGGTTCTTCCATATAGATTAGCTTTAATACTCACATGTATTGTGAAGGGAGCAGGATAGTACACGGTAACATAAACGCATGTCTGCCACCATCCAATGCAGACAAAAGTCCAGCCTTGATCCGTGTAGCTTCTACTTCTCACCTGGACAGGATGTCCAGGACGGAGAGCCTTGTCAGGGGCATCCTTAAGGACTTTGAATACAGTTATGATCAGGTTTTACAAGATAAACATTTAAACGCAGTTTCTTGTGATGAAAGATATAAGAATAGGTCACTGGTTGAAGCATCTTAACAAGTATGACTGGAAACAAGGAAGCAGCCCCACTGAAGCTGCGTGTTTGTGCACTGTTGTTTAGAGGCAAGTTGTTCTTTTTATCACAGAAAAATTAGAGGAAGTTTTGTGTGAGGTGGAAGAGGGGGGTGCCTTATGAGCTGCTTGCTATGGAATGTGGCAGTGAACTGACAGGTACCGGTGGATCTGGGTCATCAGAGCCCTCAGGCTGCCAAAAGAGATGTAAATGTAACACCTGAGATACTTCAGGTTGTCTTACTGTCTCAGCCCATAAGCTGGATTTTATTGCACAAACTAGAACTGATGTGAATTAAAATATTTTCAACTGGGACAAGAAACTCCTTGCACCCAACTGGAATAAGCCCAGTAATTGGCTACTTTTTTTTTAATTTTATTTTTCTTACAATCTATTATTTTTCTTTCATTACAAATGTTGAATTACAGACATATTTCTTTTTTAAGATCAATAATTGTGATTGAATAGATGCTTTGCTTTTGAATGCATCCTTCAATGCTCCTGGAAATTTTGTATTCTATGACAGTATTAATAACTTTTACATGTGGAGTTACCCCAACAAAAAAATGTTGGATGTTGCTACAAGTTTGACCAGGAAGACCTAGGCCTACACCAAAAGTGGATTATGACTGTTTTATGAGACATGTTTATATTCTTTATAACCTTTTCAGATGCAGCAAAATATGTCTTTCTGATACCAATGGGATTTTGTCCCAATGTGGTTACTTTTTTGTCACTTTTATTTAAAAAATAATTTAGCACAGAAGGGTTTTTAAAAGTCAGTCAAAAGGAATATTCAGGAGCTCAAGGACACATATTCCTAGTATTAGTCTTACGGTAGGTCATCACAATGGATTGACAAAATGATTCTGCCTTACAATCGGTTTGACATTTTACAGGAGGCTATGTGCAGTTAATAATGGCAGTACAGATGTCATGGTGTATTTTTTTTGAAAACCTTTAATCAAGTCCTACATGTCAGGCTTTTGCTTAAGCTGTAGGTCACCTAAGATGTATGTAAGGCAGTAGGAATAAATGAAGGAGTATTTTTAATTTATGAAAATGACAGAGGCTTAGTGAGAGATCTATGTCAGTTATACATACTAGATTGATGGGTTTTTTTCAAAAAAATCTTCCCAAAATAATATTTATGGAATAAAAGTTAATAAATGGATAGAAAAAGAGTTATGAAGATCCACTGGTAAAAGGAGCAGTGACAAATAAAGCCACAAGAAAAAGCAGCATTAGGCAGACATGGTTTCGTGTTGTAAGAATTCTGTTCTCTGACCCACAGTTCTGCATAAAGACATTGGACCTTGCAGAGCAGCTACTATAACAGGAACACTTTCTAGAATTTCCCTAAATGATGAAGAGGAGGAGAAAGGCCCAAACCCTGAAGGAATGAGCTATTCTACCTTGCCTGGAAACATCATCTCCAAAGTCATCATCCAGCAACCAACAGGTCTCCACATGCCCATGAGCATGAGCGAACTGGCCAATCAGTGCTTGAAGAAAGACAACAGTGAGTTGCGGAGGACTGTCTATTTATGCACTGATGATAATTTGAGAGGTGCAGATATGGACATAGTCAATCCTCAAGAACGGATGATAGAAAGCGACTATATAGTCATGCCCCGGGGCTCAGTAAATACCCAGCCATCCCTGAAAGATGAGAGCAAAATGAATATAGGCATGGATACGTTGCCTCATGAAAGGCTGTTGCACTACAAAGTTAATCCAGAGTTCAATATGAATCCCTCTGTAATGGACCAGTTTAATATCAATTTAGACCAGCATCTTCCCACCCAAGAACATATGCAGAATTTACCATTTGAGCCCCGCACAGCAGTGAAGAATTTCATTGCCTCGGAGCTGGATGACAATGCAGGATTATCAAGAAGTGAAACTGGATCCACAATATCAATGAGCTCTTTAGAGGTTAGTGGTGGATAAAAAAATTGCGTGCTCTGTTCTTCTAACTATATGATAAGATAATAAAACGCGTCTGGTGTCTAAGGGGTGAAGCTAATGTTTTAATTCAGTATAAATTATTGTTTGGGATCATACATTTCTGTTCATATTTCTCTTATTGTCAGAAGTGTTTATACCTAGAAAACAAGATTAACGTTTCAGAGCCAGTCTGTATGAAACTGTATAGTTCTGGAGATTTAACATTCCACACGACTGCAAAGGATTTCGTGACCTACCAGGTAAAGTCTGCTGGAAAATGTTGTGTTGCTATGAGAAGAAAAACTACTCCTGCAAGATGCAAGTGATAATCATTGACACTACCTGCAAGCACATGCAGTTGAAAATATTTGCCATTTTGTTGCTGACCGTCATAACTGTCTCAGATATGATTCTGCTCTCACTACTGTAAATCTTGGATTCTTCCATCCAATAGTTCACCATTTATTGATTTAGTTTTGTTTGCATGTGTGTGCAGGCATTGGTACAACTGGTGCACGCAATGGGTATCCTAGATGCCAGCCGGATTGCAAAAGTTAACTGAAAAGCCTTTAAAAGGGATTCAGTTCATTACCACAGTCTGTTTGTGGGATTTAAACACTATAAAAGTGAAAACTATTTACATAGTTTCTTAAGACCTAAGTGTCAATACTGCCGTTCCTATTAAGCTTTTGCTTATGCAAAACAACCAGTGAGGTGGATCCAGTTAATTTCATACATGGGCCTCCTTAAGAATTGGAAATACATTTCACCTGTGTTTCAAGTGTTATGAACACAGCATTTGGTGGGACAGAAAAAGACAAAGGAGAAAAATATGGTACTTACTCATTCTCTGAAGGACATTATAGATGGAAAAGAATTCTACTGTATGGGCAAACTTGAAGCCATTAGCTATCACTCTACAATATTTGGACCCGTCTGTGTAGG